>NC_039518.1:5138829-5155107 GCF_003672135.1 Ooceraea biroi | reverse complement strand
TACTGCTTTGGACATAAAACAGAATTGTCCCGAAATGTACCTTGTGATATATATTGTTTATATATAAACTCATTTGTATAATGGCTCTTTCCAGGACATGTTGGCAAAATTAAGAATATGTATCAATGTATATTATGAGTATATATATTATGAGTCACAGTATATATTTCTCACAAAGAGTTTTACTAACGATTTTGATTAATATAAGGTTTATATATATATTTCTTATTTAATATATTCAAAGTTAAATATTTAAGTCCTGGAAAGTGCCTTTATATTGTTACATATAAACTCATTTGTATAATCCTTTCCAGGACATGTTAATAAAATTGAGAAATTAATACGTATCCATGTATATATATTATGAGTCACAGTATATACTTCACAACAAGGATCTTTAGTAACGGTTCTGATAAATATAAATAAGGTTTATATATATATTTCTTATTTAATATATTCAAAGCTAAATATTTAAGTCCTGGAAAGTGCCTTTATATTGTTACATATAAACTCATTTGTATAATCCTTTCCAGGACATGTTAACACAATTAAGAAATTAATATGTATCAATGTATATACAGGGTGTCCCAGACCCCCCGTACCAGCCAAATATCTCGAAAACTGAGAACGGCAGACAAAAATGTTTCAGACAAAAGTTGTATGGTTCTGAGGGGGGCATCTATAACAATACGTTAAATTAATATGTTAACTTATAAATACGTTAAATTAATCTTACAAGAGAAAGTCTCGACAGTCTCTAATCACTGATTTCAATAAAGTTTTGTGAGTGCGTCGTATTCACTCATACTTATATTTGCCAGAACAGTAGGACCAAAGCTGTAAACCGCTATGTGCGATAAGCACTGGAGAGCGAAATCACGTATACGTGCCAGCAAAGTGTTAACTTCATGACTACTACGTACTAGTACTCATATGTTAATTATTATTTGGGAGTATATAAAAGAAGATAATGTATTTTATGTAGGAGGTAGGAATCTCAATGATGATATTTTCATTAGACGGAGCAGTTTATTGAACTAATTGTGAACTGTTCATAATAGACTGAGTTCTTTAGTATTAAATATACAAATCATATGAATGTCCCGGACGTTACCATTGTATATTATATGGTAGTTGTGAGGACTTAATGAAAATCATACACAATACTACGTTCTAACCGCTCATCATGATATGAAGTCAATTAATTATATAAATAATGTCGAAATTGATGTTCGGTAATCTATATAACAACGCTTATTTCACCTATTCATTATATTTATCTGTAACGGCTAATTGTGGCGTCTGACTATCAGGTATCATGAACATTTCAAGCAATTTGATTACTAAACTGTTTTTTGTACTGAAAACAAGTTGTTTAAACAAGTTTTTAGACTTAGAATTATTAGTTTCTCTTTCTTAAACATATTTGTATTAATAGTAAGCGAATTTATACAAACTAAATGAAAGGTCCTGGAAACTGCCCACCCATACATAATTAAATTGGCCAAAAAAAATAGAGCGTATAACAAGAAAAAACAGATACCACAGAGTTTATATTAATGCTCTGCATAACATAGAGTAATAAAATCAGGTTGTATAAAAATGTCCCGAAAACTACCCCAGGCCATACATACATATATATATATATATATATACGCGCGATTATCGATAAGAGGCGGCGATGCGAGTAGCGCGATGCTTAGGCGTTTTTGTTCTGTTCTCGTCTCTTTGGCGAACACGAGTCCGGTGTGCATTTAATTTTGTTAGCACCGATAAATAAAGGCATGCAATTACCAAATCAGAAGAATCATTTATTTCCCGCAATTCTACTCACATGATTATTAAGTAACGGATAAGTGAATGATTATAATATAACTTTACGTTCTAAATAACTCATTATTCTTATCATTATCATTAATTATTATTAATTAAAATTATTTTAATAGTATATATATTATTATACGAAAAGAAGGGAGAGAAAAAGAAGATATTTAATTATATTGGATTTCGTAATGAGACTCTCCTTCGTTAAGTACAAAAGATAAAGAAATATGTGGAAGTGTGCGTTTTCCATGTCATTAAAAGTCCGTGATTCTACGCTCTGCGCCCAAATGCAGCGCTAAAAGCTGAATTTGGCGCTTCGCACCAAGTCTAACATGAGGATTGTACGAGGTCCGGATAGAAAGTTACATTTGGCACCAATGCGATATAGTAGGCCGCATGGAGCTTCCGAATCACGAGAAACAAATTAACAAATTCGAGATACACATGGGCAAGTGAAATTTCAAGTACGTCGCAATAACATTGTCAGAGGCAACAGGGGACGAAGATGAGCGGAGATAACGTTACGTCGCGCCATCAGAAGTCACAAATAGCGCTCCGTTTGTATAACAGTTAGCTCGGAGACGATTCTAAGGCTTTAGAACCGGCGCCACTCTAATTCAGATCGATCGAGCGCTTTGTATCGCGATCCTTGCGCGTAGCGGAATCAGACGTAGGATCTCGCTTTCTCGGGCGGAAGCGCGCGGCAAAGCGGGTGCGGCAACGAAAACGCCAAAGAGGAGCCGCGGTTCGCGACGGACGTGGTCGCGCTCACAGCATAGTCTCCGTCGGCCCTTTGGGTTTTCATTCTCGATTACGCGATAATCCGCCATGTGTTTGGCAGCCCACCCAGCGCTTGATTCGATGACAAAGTCACATGCTCACCGATTTTATCGGGTCGTCCGGAAAGTTCGTGCCGATTTTGAAGGAAAATTCAAAGGCAACATTTTTTTATGTCGATAAATATTTATTGTCTTATGTATGCACCGGTTTGTTTCACAACCTTTGTCCATCTTTCACGCAACTGGAAGATTTCATTCTCCCAGAACTTCTTAGGTTTCTCGGCGAAAAACTCCTCAAGGTGGTTTTTTATGTCGATCAAAGAGTCGAAGTTCTTGCCGCTAAGAGAATTTTGCAAAGACCTAAATAAGTGAAAGTCTGAAGGTGCAATGTCTGGTGAATACGGTGGGTGAGGTGGCACATCCCAGCCAAACTCCAACAATTTTTGTCGGGTAGTCAAAGAAACACGAGGTCTGGCATTGTCCTGATGGAACACGACGCCCTTCCTATTAGCTAATTCTGGACGTTTTTCCTGAATCGCTGTCTTTAATTCGTCCAGTTGCGAGCAGTACTTATCTGCATTTGTCGTTTGGTTGTGAGGTAGGAGCTCATAATATAGGATTCCTTTCCAATCCCACCAGACACAGAGCATGACTTTTTTTGGATGAAGGTCGGCTTTCGGAGTGGTTAATGCTGGTTCATTTCGCTTACCCCAGGATCTTTTTCGTTCTACATTGTTGTAAATGATCCATTTTTCGTCACCCGTCACTAATTGCTTCAAAAACGGTACGTTTTCGTTGCGCTTGTACAGCGAGTCGCAGATGGAAATGCGATCCATTAAATTTTTTTCGGCCAAATTATGCGAAACCCATACATCATAGCGACTTACGTAACCAAGCTTCGCTACATGATCGTGGACAGTGGTTTTCGATATTTTCAGTATCTCTGCTAATTCACGTGTCGTGTAGCGCGGGTTATTCGCGATCAGTGTCTTGAGTTGGTTATCATCAGTAGTAGAGGGTCTGCCCGAGCGTTCTTGGTCTTTAAGGTTAAAATCACCAGCTCTAAACTTAGCGAACCACTTACGTACGGTTCTTTCAGCTAAAGCGCCTTCTCCGTAAACAGAACATATCGAATTTGTTGCTTGTGAGGCATTTTTGCCTTTCCGGTAATAGAAAAGCATCGAGTGTCTAAAATGTTCTTTGTTTTCTTCCATCTTCAAAAGAGTACAAAACTGACACGAATCAATTTATCTGAAACAACTTTTTTCCTAAAGATGCGTTGAAATGTCACCTTTAAGCATATGTATATACATCGTATGTTTTCAATAACATTGATATATTCAGACATGCTCCAACGCCATCTATTAAAAATCGGCACGAACTTTCCGGACAACCCAATATATTGGGTCGTCCGGAAAGTTCGTGCCGATTTTGAAGGAAAATTCAAAGGCAACATTTTTTTATGTCGATAAATATTTATTGTCTTATGTATGCACCGGTTTGTTTCACAACCTTTGTCCATCTTTCACGCAACTGGAAGATTTCATTCTCCCAGAGCTTCTTAGGTTTCTCGGCGAAAAACTCCTCAAGGTGGTTTTTTATGTCGATCAAAGAGTTGAAGTTCTTGCCGCTAAGAGAATTTTGCACAGACCTAAATAAGTGAAAGTCTGAAGGTGCAATGTCTGGTGAATACGGTGGGTGAGGTGGCACATCCCAGCCAAACTCCAACAATTTTTGTCGGGTAGTCAAAGAAACACGAGGTCTGGCATTGTCCTGATGGAACACGACGCCCTTCCTATTAGCTAATTCTGGACGTTTTTCCTGAATCGCTGTCTTTAATTCGTCCAGTTGCGAGCAGTACTTATCTGCATTTGTCGTTTGGTTGTGAGGTAGGAGCTCATAATATAGGATTCCTTTCCAATCCCACCAGACACAGAGCATGACTTTTTTTGGATGAAGGTCGGCTTTCGGAGTGGTTAATGCTGGTTCATTTCGCTTACCCCAGGATCTTTTTCGTTCTACATTGTTGTAAATGATCCATTTTTCGTCACCCGTCACTAATTGCTTCAAAAACGGTACGTTTTCGTTGCGCTTGTACAGCGAGTCGCAGATGGAAATGCGATCCATTAAATTTTTTTCGGCCAAATTATGCGGAACCCATACATCATAGCGACTTACGTAACCAAGCTTCGCTACATGATCGTGGACAGTGGTTTTCGATATTTTCAGTATCTCTGCTAATTCACGTGTCGTGTAGCGCGGGTTATTCGCGATCAGTGTCTTGAGTTGGTTATCATCAGTAGTAGAGGGTCTGCCCGAGCGTTCTTGGTCTTTAAGGTTAAAATCACCAGCTCTAAACTTAGCGAACCACTTACGTACGGTTCTTTCAGCTAAAGCGCCTTCTCCGTAAACAGAACATATCGAATTTGTTGCTTGTGAGGCATTTTTGCCTTTCCGGTAATAGAAAAGCATCGAGTGTCTAAAATGTTCTTTGTTTTCTTCCATCTTCAAAAGAGTACAAAACTGACACGAATCAATTTATCTGAAACAACTTTTTTCCTAAAGATGCGTTGAAATGTCACCTTTAAGCATATGTATATACATCGTATGTTTTCAATAACATTGATATATTCAGACATGCTCCAACGCCATCTATTAAAAATCGGCACGAACTTTCCGGACAACCCAATATATTGGGTCGTCCGGAAAGTTCGTGCCGATTTTGAAGGAAAATTCAAAGGCAACATTTTTTTATGTCGATAAATATTTATTGTCTTATGTATGCACCGGTTTGTTTCACAACCTTTGTCCATCTTTCACGCAACTGGAAGATTTCATTCTCCCAGAGCTTCTTAGGTTTCTCGGCGAAAAACTCCTCAAGGTGGTTTTTTATGTCGATCAAAGAGTTGAAGTTCTTGCCGCTAAGAGAATTTTGCACAGACCTAAATAAGTGAAAGTCTGAAGGTGCAATGTCTGGTGAATACGGTGGGTGAGGTGGCACATCCCAGCCAAACTCCAACAATTTTTGTCGGGTAGTCAAAGAAACACGAGGTCTGGCATTGTCCTGATGGAACACGACGCCCTTCCTATTAGCTAATTCTGGACGTTTTTCCTGAATCGCTGTCTTTAATTCGTCCAGTTGCGAGCAGTACTTATCTGCATTTGTCGTTTGGTTGTGAGGTAGGAGCTCATAATATAGGATTCCTTTCCAATCCCACCAGACACAGAGCATGACTTTTTTTGGATGAAGGTCGGCTTTCGGAGTGGTTAATGCTGGTTCATTTCGCTTACCCCAGGATCTTTTTCGTTCTACATTGTTGTAAATGATCCATTTTTCGTCACCCGTCACTAATTGCTTCAAAAACGGTACGTTTTCGTTGCGCTTGTACAGCGAGTCGCAGATGGAAATGCGATCCATTAAATTTTTTTCGGCCAAATTATGCGAAACCCATACATCATAGCGACTTACGTAACCAAGCTTCGCTACATGATCGTGGACAGTGGTTTTCGATATTTTCAGTATCTCTGCTAATTCACGTGTCGTGTAGCGCGGGTTATTCGCGATCAGTGTCTTGAGTTGGTTATCATCAGTAGTAGAGGGTCTGCCCGAGCGTTCTTGGTCTTTAAGGTTAAAATCACCAGCTCTAAACTTAGCGAACCACTTACGTACGGTTCTTTCAGCTAAAGCGCCTTCTCCGTAAACAGAACATATCGAATTTGTTGCTTGTGAGGCATTTTTGCCTTTCCGGTAATAGAAAAGCATCGAGTGTCTAAAATGTTCTTTGTTTTCTTCCATCTTCAAAAGAGTACAAAACTGACACGAATCAATTTATCTGAAACAACTTTTTTCCTAAAGATGCGTTGAAATGTCACCTTTAAGCATATGTATATACATCGTATGTTTTCAATAACATTGATATATTCAGACATGTTCCAACGCCATCTATTAAAAATCGGCACGAACTTTCCGGACGACCCAATACATTACTATACATATAAAATTATCTCATCAATGGGTCGCTCCCAAACATTTGGCGATGCGCAGAGATCGCCGCAAAATCAACCCAAATTGACAAAGTGCCCATGCTACATACTTATACTATGGCCGCGCTGGCATGTCGACGAGTTCCGTGACGACGACGTCGGCCTTGCCTCAGTTGGCGTCTTCGGGTGACTCGATGTCGTCCGCCGTCGTGTTCTGGCGGCAGCGGTACACGTACGCACTTGCGGATTGGTCATCACCGGTGCGCACGCACTTGTAGCTCTCGTCAGGACACGTGCAACTGAACAGATACAAATGCGATAGGCAGGTCAGGCAGACATGACCGTGACTGAATAAGCTCCCGATTAATTTAAGTCTCGACCTAGCACATTGGCGATTCGTTTCCTTCAACTCATGATTCTACCTCCTCCTTGTGAGAACGCAAAAGTTGGGAAACGAGTAATGGAATATAAGTATTATTATGAATGAAAAGAAATGTATTTATATGAAGATATAGACTACTCACGCATTTTTCATGAAGTACTCGATGTTGCGCGTGACAGGGGCGTAAACCGCCCAGCCGCAGGCCGAGTTGTAGCAATTCCGTTTCGGTATCTTTTCCTCCTCCATGCTCTCTATGGAACGTCGGATCCTCATGCTCCTTTGACTCTGCAGCAGTGCAAAGTTGCGTTGTTCCTGCTCGCTAAGCTTCTGCAATGAGCATGTGTCATAGTTAATAATCAAAACCAAATAATTCCTCTAAGTCGCCAGAAGTTTAATCAAGAGCAGTCCTTTATTATTTATGACAAAGTCATTTTTGACAGAAAATGACTCTTATTATATCAATTAAGACTACCAGAAAGCACGTCCGCAACCTTCAAGGATCACCAAACAAGTTAATCGTTGAAGCCATGATCTCCTGTATGAATTTCTATGTAACAAACAGGGCATTCAGGTTTTCCCAAGCATGCAATTATCATGGAAAATTTCTGTTTTCATCTTTTCTGATAAGTCTTCCATGAAAAGTGCCATTATCGCCAAGTTTTTCGCACATTCGGCGACATCGCCAGACGCAATTGCAAGAGGGAGAGACAGATGAAGAAAAACAGAGCGTGATTAACAATGGCTGAGTTCAGCAGAAAAGCAGATCAACAAGCGCTCAGCGATTCTTCATTGTGATTGGTTTCTGCAGTTAGGTCCAGCGAAGATCTACAAGCAAGAACACTAATGAATTGTATTAAAGAATCACTGAATGCTGACTGATCTGCTTTTTCTGCTGAATGCATCCAATGACATTAACCACCTTGGAGGATAAATAATGCAAATATAAATGGAGTCGACTGACTTGATCTTCAAACTGGCGGACTTGATAGCCTCTTATGTCAAGCGAAACCGATTGATACCGTCCGGATACCGTGCCACCTAAAATCTTTCTTCGTCAAATTTGTTATTCACCCTAATAAATAAGGCGTAGAAACTTTGTTTCGAATTGCGTTGCGCACGTCGAAACTGTCGGAAGCTCTCCAAATCAATGCAGTCGATCGATCAAGATGAAACTTGTAGAAACTATGAAAACGAAACTATAAATTTTTTACACGACTTATTGATGACTATTCGTTTATGTTTGTTATTTGCCATTTTCATAGCTGCATCCATGAGAATCGTAAAGTCTTGATTGCATCATCTAGTCTGTAGCGCGATTTTGTAACTTGTTATTGATACTTTTCGGTATCATTAACTACTGAAAACCTATAAGAGCCACACTTTTCTCTAAGATCGTCCTTGCCATTGGCTATCGCTAGTTAACAATACCGAAAACTATCGATAATGATCCAAGTAGCACAAAAGCCAAAAGACATCGCAAAGACGTCCTTTAGATATCTTTTATTAAAAGCTCAGCTTATACAGTCCAAATTTATAATTTAATCAATTATTTTATAGTGTGGCCAATAAAATGTGTATTTTTATATAAGTATATTTAATATTTGATATTCATATCTACTTTTACCAGCAATACAATATTTTATATTTTAATAATGACATTTCATGAAATTTTTAAATTTCTTTTTGTGTGTGTCAATATTTTTTTGTCGAAATTATTTTTTTGATGCTTCTTGTAAACATATTTTAAAACTTTTAATAAAACCGGTTGTAAATTAATATTTATAAATATTACAAAAATATTAAGAATCTTGCAAGAATCAAGATAAGAAATTGAATATCAAAATCAAGATGTAGTAATTTTTGATCTTGTCTTGAATCCATCACTAGTATTCAAAAGACATCGCAAAGACGTCCTTTAGATATCTTTTATTAAAAGCTCAGCTTATACAGTCCAAATTTATAATTTAATCAATTATTTTATAGTGTGGCCAATAAAATGTATATTTTTATATAAGTATATTTAATATTTGATATTCATATCTACTTTTACCAGCAATACAATATTTTATATTTTAATAATGACATTTCATGAAATTTTTAAATTTCTTTTTGTGTGTGTCAATATTTTTTTGTCGAAATTATTTTTTTGATGCTTCTTGTAAACATATTTTAAAACTTTTAATAAAACCGGTTGTAAATTAATATTTATAAATATTACAAAAATATTAAGAATCTTGCAAGAATCAAGATAAGAAATTGAATATCAAAATCAAGATGTAGTAATTTTTGATCTTGTCTTGAATCCATCACTAGTATTCAAAAGACATCGCAAAGACGTCCTTTAGATATCTTTTATTAAAAGCTCAGCTTATACAGTCCAAATTTATAATTTAATCAATTATTTTATAGTGTGGCCAATAAAATGTGTATTTTTATATAAGTATATTTAATATTTGATATTCATATCTACTTTTACCAGCAATACAATATTTTATATTTTAATAATGACATTTCATGAAATTTTTAAATTTCTTTTTGTGTGTGTCAATATTTTTTTGTCGAAATTATTTTTTTTGATGCTTCTTGTAAACATATTTTAAAACTTTTAATAAAATCGGTTGTAAATTTATATCTATAAATATTATAAAAATATCAAGAATCTTGCAAGAATCAAGATAAGAAATTGAATATCAAAATCAAGATGTAGTAATTTTTGATCTTGTCTTGAATCCATCACTAGTATTCAAAAGACATCGCAAAGACGTCCTTTAGATATCTTTTATTAAAATATATCTAAAGGACGTCTTTGCGATGTCTTTTGGATTTTTGTGCTACTTGGATCATTATCGATAGTTTTCGGGGAGTGACAGAATTACACTACTGGGATCTACTTCCTAAGCCACCGAATGACGATGTTCTTAGATGATAGAAAGGTATTGCTTGATAATGTCGTATGACTCGATTTATAAATGAAACTAGTAAAATATTTAGAAGCTAAACGATATTTCGTTTACTCTGAAGTAAAGCCTAATCTACAATGTGCTCTTTGCTTCCTGTTTTCTACTCTTTGCCTCTTGCCTTTTTGCTTCCCCATTATTTTACCGATAATCATGTTTCTTTTTACGTGTTTCGTGTCTCTTTCCGGTCTCTTTCTTTGTCAACTTTTATCTTGAGTGACAAAGAGCATAGGCCAGTATTCATTAGTGATGGATGATAAGACAAGAATTTCAATATCTTGTCTTGTCTTGAATTTTCAAGACAAGAATATCAATTTTTTGCACTTGATAAAAGCGAGATAAGACAAGATTTATACTTCAAAATCAAGAAATGCAATCGAGATTCTTGACAACTAAAATTAAATCTAATCCGATTCATTTTTAATTTTAAACATACAATTAACCTGGAATATACAATTAACAAAATATCATTGAAGATTTTGAAAGAAGTAATTTAACATATTTTTTATATAGATTATGTTGAAAAATAACTAAACCTTTTTAGATTAGATTATATTTCTAAAATTATAGACTTAATTAAAAAGTAATATGAGTTTACTTGTTACTTTTTAATTAAGTCTATAATTTTAGAAATATAATCTAATCTAAAAAGTTTTAGTTATTTTTCAACATAATCTATATAAAAAATATGTTAATATTAAAATTATGAAGTTGAGCATTAATTTCTTTAACAAATGTACAGCTTATACAGTCCAAATTTATAATTTAATCAATTATTTTATAGTGTGGCCAATAAAATGTATATTTTTATATAAGTATATTTAATATTTGATATTCATATCTACTTTTACCAGCAATACAATATTTTATATTTTAATAATGACATTTCATGAAATTTTTAAATTTCTTTTTGTGTGTGTCAATATTTTTTTGTCGAAATTATTTTTTTTGATGCTTCTTGTAAACATATTTTAAAACTTTTAATAAAATCGGTTGTAAATTAATATTTATAAATATTACAAAAATATTAAGAATTTTGCAAGAATCAAGATAAGAAATTGAATATCAAAATCAAGATGTAGTATTTTTTGATCTTGTCTTGAATCCATCACTAGTATTCATAGTCCAATCTTATATTTAAGACCGTCTTAAGTTTATATGCAGATGCTATATAGATCATTTCATTGGTTATGGAATATCTGAAGATACAATTAAGACGGTCTTAAATATAATTCAAGAATAGAACAGAATAGAACTTATTGTACTAGTTCAGAAGTACAGCGAAAACAAACAGACCAAAGGTTAGTCCGGACAAGCAATTCATCAAAACCCAGCAAACACGAAGTAACAGTAATATACCTGTTAGTTATAATAATGGGGAATTATAACTAACATGTATATTACTGTTACTTTGTGTTTGCTGGGAATAAGCTTCATTTACCAGAATTACTTCATTTTCTTTATCCGACATTTTATTTTTAGTTTATATACTTTGCTAACATTGTCAACAAATTCTGTCGTGTAACGCAATATTTGTATGTTCTTTGTCACACAAGATAAAAATTAACGAGCACCGAAAGAGACACGAAACAGATAACAAGAAACATAATTGTCGATAAAACAGTGCGTGGAAAGGCACAGAAGCAAGAGATAAAGAGCAAAAAACAGGAAACAAAGAGCACATTGTAGATTAAGCTTAAAAGATCTAGAGATAAGCTCCTCCTCTCCGCCAAAACTTACCGATGAATTCGCGTAGCCTTCCCATCCGATCTTCTCTGCAAAGTTGCGTTTTTCAATGGCTGTAATGTGTAATGCAACCGATGCGAGCGATAGTCGACTTCTTCTTTCGTTTTGAGCGCGATATTTCGAGGGGAGCCTCGAGAAAAGAAGAAAAGAAATGCGCCAATCGCGTTCGCCTCGCGTGACGCGCATGTCGCCCGCATTCGTCGCGCGTGCACTATTCGCGACACACATCCGAGGAGTATGTACGTGATGATACGCACGCACGACAGAACCATGAAGAGAAGTCACAGTTCGACGGTTCCCGAGGAGAGGATGCGCGATCCTCGTTAACAAGGAATTCGTTTTGTGCGGCGACGCGAGAAACCGTGACCGCAGACTTCCGATGGCCTCCGTTTCGACAACCGCGCGGATTTCGCTCCACCGGTGACGATTCCGTCGTTCCCGTAGGCTCCGAATTTCTCTCTCGCGAATCATTTTAGGGGTATCTTAGCGATAATATTGGGTTGGCCAAAAAGTAATTGCGTTTTTTTTATATAAATAAAAGGCGAATTTTTCATGGGAAACAAAAACTTTATTAAACAATATATTGTCCATTTTGTTTGATTATCTTTTGCCATTTTTCAGGCAACTTCATGATTCCGCGCTCAAAAAAGTTCTTATCTTTTTCAGCAAAAAACAATTCCAACAACGATTTCATATCCTCATCAGCAGTCAAGGTTTTACCACTCAAGGCGTTTTGCAAAGAACGAAACGAATGGTAATCTGATGGTGCCAGGTCTGGCGAACATGGTGGATGTGGTAACGCATCCCATCCAAGCTGCAACAATTTTTCACGACTGACCAAACTTGTACGTGGTCTAGCGTTATCATGGCGAAACACAACACCTTTGCGATTCACCAATTCTCGAAGTTTCTGTTTGATGGCATCATTTAATTTATCCAGTTGACGACAGTATACGTCTGAATTAATGGTTTGATTCCTTGCAAGCAGCTCAAAATACACAATACCTTTAAAATCCCACCAGACTGACAGCATAATCTTTCTTTGGTGAATATCTGCTTTTCAAGTGCTTTCAGCAGGTTCATCACGATCTTTTTCATTTGACGTTGTTGTAGACGATCCATTTTTCAAGCAACTTCATGATTCCGCGCTCAAAAAAGTTCTTATCTTTTTCAGTAAAAAACAATTCCAAGAACGATTTGATATCCTCATCAGCAGTCAAGGTTTTACCATTCAAGGCGTTTTGCAAAGAACGAAACAAATGGTAATCTGATGGTGCCAGGTCTGGCGAATATGATGGATGTGGTAACACATCCCATCCAAGCTGCAACAATTTTTCACAAGTGACCAAACTTGTACGTGGTCTAGCGTTATCATGGCGAAACACAACACCTTTGCGATTCACCAATTCTCGAAGTTTCTGTTTGATGGCATCGTTTAATTTATCCAGTTGACGACAGTATACGTCTGAATTAATGGTTTGATTCCTTGCAAGCAGCTCAAAATACACAATACCTTAAAGTCCCACCAGACTGACGGCATAATCTTTCTTTGGTGAATATCTGCTTTTCAAGTGCTTTCAGCAGGTTCATCACGATCTTTTTCGTTTGACGTTGTTGTAGACGATCCATTTTTCAGGCAACTTCATGATTCCGCGCTCAAAAAAGTTCTTATCTTTTTCAGCAAAAAACAATTCCAAGAACGATTTGATATCCTCATCAGCAGTCAAGGTTTTACCATTCAAGGCGTTTTGCAAAGAACGAAACGAATGGTAATCTGATGGTGCCAGGTCTGGCGAATATGATGGATGTGGTAACATCATGGTAACACATCCCATCCAAGCTGCAACAATTTTTCACGAGTGACCAAACTTGTACGTGGTCTAGCGTTATCATGGTGAAACATAACACCTTTGCGATTCACCAATTCTCGAAGTTTCTGTTTGATGGCATCATTTAATTTATCCAGTTGACGACAGTATACGTCTGAATTAATGGTTTGATTCCTTGCAAGCAGCTCAAAATACACAATACCTTAAAGTCCCACCAGACTGACGGCATAATCTTTCTTTGGTGAATATCTGCTTTTCAAGTGCTTTGAGCAGGTTCATCACGATCTTTTTCGTTTGACGTTGTTGTAGACGATCCATTTTTCAGGCAACTTCATGATTCCGCGCTCAAAAAAGTTCTTATCTTTTTCAGTAAAAAACAATTCCAAGAACGATTTGATATCCTCATCAGCAGTCAAGGTTTTACCATTCAAGGCGTTTTGCAAAGAACGAAAAGAATGGTAATCTGATGGTGCCAGGTCTGGCGAATATGGTGGATGTGGTAACACATCCCATCCAAGCTGCAACAATTTTTCACGAGTGACCAAACTTGTACGTGGTCTAGCGTTATCATGGTGAAACATAACACCTTTGCGATTCACCAATTCTCGAAGTTTCTGTTTGATGGCATCATTTAATTTATCCAGTTGACGACAGTATACGTCTGAATTAATGGTTTGATTCCTTGCAAGCAGCTCAAAATACACAATACCTTAAAGTCCCACCAGACTGACGGCATAATCTTTCTTTGGTGAATATCTGCTTTTCAAGTGCTTTGAGCAGGTTCATCACGATCTTTTTCGTTTGACGTTGTTGTAGACGATCCATTTTTCAGGCAACTTCATGATTCCGCGCTCAAAAAAGTTCTTATCTTTTTCAGTAAAAAACAATTCCAACAACGATTTCATATCCTCATCAGCAGTCAAGGTTTTACCATTCAAGGCGTTTTGCAAAGAACGAAAAGAATGGTAATCTGATGGTGCCAGGTCTGGCGAATATGGTGGATGTGGTAACACATCCCATCCAAGCTGCAACAATTTTTCACGAGTGACCAAACTTGTACGTGGTCTAGCGTTATCATGGTGAAACACAACACCTTTGCGATTCACCAATTCTCGAAGTTTCTGTTTGATGGCATCATTTAATTTATCCAGTTGACGACAGTATACGTCTGAATTAATGGTTTGATTCCTTGCAAGCAGCTCAAAATACACAATACCTTAAAGTCCCACCAGACTGACGGCATAATCTTTCTTTGGTGAATATCTGCTTTTCAAGTGCTTTCAGCAGGTTCATCACGATCTTTTTCGTTTGACGTTGTTGTATACGATCCATTTTTCAGGCAACTTCGTGATTCCGCGCTCAAAAAAGTTCTTATCTTTTTCAGTAAAAAACAATTCCAAGAACGATTTGATATCCTCATCAGCAGTCAAGGTTTTACCATTCAAGGCGTTTTGCAAAGAACGAAAAGAATGGTAATCTGATGGTGCCAGGTCTGGCGAATATGGTGGATGTGGTAACATCATGGTAACACATCCCATCCAAGCTGCAACAATTTTTCACGAGTGACCAAACTTGTACGTGGTCTAGCGTTATCATGGTGAAACACAACACCTTTGCGATTCACCAATTCTCGAAGTTTCTGTTTGATGGCATCATTTAATTTATCCAATTGACGACAGTATACGTCTGAATTAATGGTTTGATTCCTTGCAAGCAGCTCAAAATACACAATACCTTTAAAGTCCCACCAGACTGACGGCATAATCTTTCTTTGGTGAATATCTGCTTTTCAAGTGCTAGAGCAGGTTCATCACGATCTTTTTCGTTTGACGTTGTTGTAGACGATCCATTTTTCAGGCAACTTCATGATTCCGCGCTCAAAAAGTTCTTATCTTTTTCAGCAAAAAACAATTCCAAAACGATTTGATATCCTCATCAGCAGTCAAGGTTTTACCATTCAAGGCGTTTTGCAAAGAACGAAACAATGGTAATCTGATGGTGCCAGGTCTGGCGAATATGATGGATGTGGTAACACATCCCATCCAAGCTGCAAAATTTTTCACAGTGACCAAACTTGTACGTGGTCTAGCGTTATCATGGCGAAACACAACACCTTTGCGATTCACCAATTCTCGAAGTTTCTGTTTGATGGCATCATTTAATTTATCCAGTTGACGACAGTATACGTCTGAATTAATGTTTGATTCCTTGCAAGCAGCTCAAAATACACAATACCTTAAAGTCCCACCAGACTGACGCATAATCTTTCTTTGGTGAATATCTGCTTTTCAAGTGCTTTCAGCAGGTTCATCACGATCTTTTTCGTTTGACGTTGTTGTAGACGATCCATTTTTCAGGCAACTTCATGATTCCGCGCTCAAAAAAAGTTCTTATCTTTTTCAGTAAAAACAATTCCAAGAACGATTTGATATCCTCATCAGCAGTCAGGTTTTACCATTCAAGGCGTTTTGCAAAGAACGAAACGAATGGTAATCTGATGGTGCCAGGTCTGGCGAATATGGTGGATGTGGTAACACATCCCATCCAAGCTGCAACAATTTTTCACGAGTGACAAACTTGTACGTGGTCTAGCGTTATCATGGTGAAACATAACACCTTTGCGATTCACCAATTCTCGAAGTTTCTGTTTGATGGCATCATTTAATTTATCCAGTTGACGACAGTATATCGTCTGAATTAATGGTTTGATTCCTTGCAAGCAGCTCAAAATACACAATACCTCGACCTCTACAGGTCGATATATTTAATCAAAAAAT
>NC_039518.1:5127659-5138729 GCF_003672135.1 Ooceraea biroi | reverse complement strand
CGACAGTATACGTCTGAATTAATGGTTTGATTCCTTGCAAGCAGCTCAAAATACACAATACCTTTAAAGTCCCACCAGACTGACAGCATAATCTTTCTTTGGTGAATATCTGCTTTTCAAGTGCTTTCAGCAGGTTCATCACGACGATCTTTTTCGTTTGACGTTGTTGTAGACGATCGATTTTTCGTCGCCTGTTATCATACGTTCAAAAATCGATCATTTTCCTCACGTTTCAAAAGAGAATCGCAGATGTCAATACGCTCAGTGAGATGAATTTTCTTTGAGCTCATGTGGTACCCAAATATCGAGCTTACTAATGTATCCAAGTCGTTTTAAATGGTTTTCAACACTCGATTTCGATATGTTAAGATTCTCAGCAATCTCTCGTGTCGTTAAACGCCGATTGAATCGATCGGTGCCTTTATTTTGTCATCATCAATTTCGATTGGCCTTCCTGAGCGTGGTGCATCTTTCACATTAAAATCTGCAGATCGAAATTTAGTAAACCAATTTTGACACTGCCGCAGTTTTAAAGCATCTTCGCCATATATTGGGTTGGCCAAAAAGTAATTGCGTTTTTTTTATATAAATAAAAGGCGAATTTTTCATGGGAAACAAAAACTTTATTAAACAATATATTGTCCATTTTGTTTGATTATCTTTTGCCATTTTTCAGGCAACTTCATGATTCCGCGCTCAAAAAGTTCTTATCTTTTTCAGCAAAAAACAATTCCAACAACGATTTGATATCCTCATCAGCAGTAAAGGTTTTACCATTCAAGGCGTTTTGCAAAGAACGAAACGAATGGTAATCTGATGGTGCCAGGTCTGGCGAATATGGTGGATGTGGTAACACATCCCATCCAAGCTGCAACAATTTTTCACGAGTGACCAAACTTGTACGTGGTCTAGCGTTATCATGGTGAAACACAACACCTTTGCGATTCACCAATTCTCGACGTTTCTGTTTGATGGCATCATTTAATTTATCCAGTTGACGACAGTATACGTCTGAATTAATGGTTTGATTCCTTGCAAGCAGCTCAAAATACACAATACCTTTAAAGTCCCACCAGACTGACAGCATAATCTTTCTTTGGTGAATATCTGCTTTTCAAGTGCTTTGAGCAGGTTCATCACGCTTGCTCCACGATCTTTTTCGTTTGACGTTGTTGTAGACGATCCATTTTTCGTCGCCTGTTATCATACGTTTCAAAAATGGATCATTTTCCTCACGTTTCAAAAGAGAATCGCAGATGTCAATACGCTTAGTGAGATGAATTTTTGAGCTCATGTGGTACCCAAATATCGAGCTTACTAATGTATCCAAGTCGTTTTAAATGGTTTTCAACACTCGATTTCGATATGTTAAGATTCTCAGCAATCTCTCGTGTCGTTAAACGCCGATTGGAATCGATCAGTGCCTTTATTTTGTCATCATCAATTTCGATTGGCCTTCCTGAGCGTGGTGCATCTTTCACATTAAAATCTGCAGATCGAAATTTAGTAAACCAATTTTGACACTGCCGCAGTTTTAAAGCATCTTCGCCATATACATCATAACTTTTTATGAGCTTGCACAGCGTTTTTCCCTTTTCGGAAGTAATAAAACAAAATATGAGGAAAATGTTCTTTTTGATTTTCCATTTTGAAATCGACGGCAAACAAACAATTGTTAACGAAATCGTGTACTTTCTTTTTAAAACAAGCTTGAACTGTGAGTTGTTAACCTACATAATGAATTTGCGGTTTAGAATGAAGTTAGTTACATTTCAAGACATGTATGTCCATCTATTGGAAAAAAACGCAATTACTTTTTGGCCAACCCAATACAAATCGCGCGCATCATTAGCGTGCCTAAGTACCTTGTGAGTACAAATTTACACCCGATCGAAGGAAAAGTCCTGCACGAGGGCGGAAGTCGAGGTCCCGTCTCGCCTCTCAGAGTCCTTAATGTATTCCTTCCATTTTTAGAAGCGAGAGACAGTTACGATCCTCTGACCCTTAGTCACCCCCCTGAGCGCTGGGAACGAGGGTGGACTTAGTCGCAGTTACGGTGCCGCTGGTAGCGGAAGCGAAGGGGCTCGCGGAGGTTCCCGGATAAAGGGCAAAAGGGATCACGCGCAGGGAGAACCGAGGGGGCTGCCAGATCGTAGCGCCGGCATAGGGTGTTCGGGACCCATAACCCCCTGGGTTAACCGATACCCGGCAATTATCAACGCGTCTCGGTCACCGTGATCCTCCTTTCTCCAGCATTTTCCCGCAACTATACAGGGTGTTCCTAAGCTCCTTTGCTATCACAATTACATGTATCTATTGTGCATAACACAGATGTAAGAATTATATACCGCAAAATTCTATATTTGGTCGGAAGAAATGCATTTCTCGTTAAATTCTATCAGGAAAAATTATCGTCATCGATATCAATGCAAAAATTAAATAAATGAACAAGTAAAGCATGAATAATATTGCATAACTGTATTATGCAACAACAGTTGCATAAAATCGAATAAAGGAAACTGTGTTTTTTAGATATGCGTGCAGTGCAGAATGCATTCTTCCTAGCTGGCGATGGATGGAGTTGTGATATCGACGGACTCAATTCACGATACAACAAATACTCGAAAGTAATTTGTGAATCTGTTCTTTACGTAACTTTTTATCGCCACAAATGAGGACGCATTGATTTAAATTGATTTAAATATTGTAGCTATAATATTTAAATTACAATCACGAAGATTGCAATTAATATAATTTATAAATCGCATAACAAAACGAGAAAGTACGCAATACCAACATCATAAAAATCAATGACATTCGGTCGAGACTTGAATTCCGTTAAATGAATCCGCGAGAAAGTGACATTTGCAGAATCGCTCCACAAAAGTCGAAATCTGCAGTCCTTGTACTACTTCATGCACGTTTAAACGCGAGCGCATAATATAAAGCGAGAACAGTGAGAACCAATTTCTGCCGTCATCTATAGTCGAGTACATTTCTATAGCAGGGAGTAGGTAGGTGGAGGGCGTTCTTTCATGTAGGATCGTCTACAACGTCCTCGATATATTCCGTGCAATTAGCTAGACGAGAGGCAACATTACGCCCGCACGACACGAAATGTCACCGTTTAGAGCTCCTCCGTCAGAGGGTGCTAAACTGCGGGGGTTGAGACCGTCACTTTGATTTTTAATAGTGCCGCGAATGAAACGACCACTTCGAGAAAGCTCGAATGCTGACTGCCAAGCAGAAGTATTAATTTCTCTTTAAATTCTTCGAATTTCTCTTGGATCATGGAGATCGATCATTTAAATCGATGAGATCGCAGCCGTGAGAATTGAGCTCGTTGCGCATTAATTTTAATGGAATAGCTGCGCTTTTAATGCGTTATTTGTTTCTCACGTTAAAATGGTTAACGTGTGTGCACTAACAAACACGACGTCGTCGGCACGCGTCTCACCTCATCTTCACAAACATCAATTACGTGCGCAAACAAGCCACCCGGGGGATGGTGCTCAACCGGCAAACATTAAATACATGCATTACTCTGAGACACGCTGACACAATGACCGACACTTCCGCCCCTCGACGCTGCCTGGTGCTAGTGCAGATTACACGGGAAAAATTAAAAGAAGCAAACGCGGGAAATCTGCATCTTCGACTGCTACGTTGAAATCGATATTTTAATTTGTTGACATTTTCGTGATCATAAAGTGAAGATAAAATATAAAACAATTTCTTGTACGTGATATATATTGGGTTGTTGGGAAAGTTATTTCGTTTTTTCAAGGAAAAATGAAAGGCGGTTTTTCCATATTTAAAATAAATTTTATTCAGTGATGTCTTGGCCATTTTGTTCCACTACCTTTCGCCATATTTCTGGCAACTTTAAGATTCCACGCTCATAGAAGTCCTTCTCCTTATTGACAAAAAATTGAAGCAAGTGATTTTTGACGCCTTCATTTGAATCGAAGTTTACATTGTTCAAAGAATTTTGTAGAGACCGGAACAAATGGTAATCGGATGGTGCCAGATCAGGAGAGTATGGTGGGTGTGGTAGCACATCCCATCCAAGCTGTAAAAGCTTCTGGCGAGTGACCAAACTTGTGTGTGGTCTGGCATTGTCGTGATGGAATACGACACCTTTCCTATTCGCCAATTCCGGTCGCTTCTGCTTGATGGCAGCATCCAATTCATCCAGCTGACGACAATACACTTTCGAATCAATCGTCTGGTTGCTTGGTAGTAGCTCGAAAAATACGATTCCCTTCCAATCCCACCATACAGAAAGCATGATCTTCTTTTGATGAATATCTGCCTTGGATGTCGATTGAGCAGGTTCATCTTGCCTGGACCATGATCGTTTTCGCTTAACATTGTCGTAAACAATCCATTTTTCATCTCGAGTTATGATTCGCTTCAAAAATGGTTCATTTTCTTAACGTTTCAACAATGAATCGCAGATGGTAATGCGTCGAATCAAGTCAATTTCCTTTAAATTGTGTGGAACCCGAATATCGAGCTTTGAAACCAATCCAAGGCGTTTCAAATGATCGTAAACAGTCGAATTCGATAAATTTAACTTTTTAGCAATTTCGCGTGTTGTTATGCGACGGTTTGCATCCACCAGAGCCTTTATTTTCTCGTCATCAGCTTTAATTGGCCGACCTGAACGTGGTGCATCTTTCAAATCGAAATTTCCAGTACGAAATTTCGAAAACCAATTCTGACAATGACGTTCACTCAATACATCTTCTCCGTACACGGCACCAATTTTTTTCTCGCTTGCACTGCATTTTTACCCTTTCGGTAGTAAAAAAGCAAAATATTACGAAAATGCTCACTTTGATTTTCCATGTTTGATGTGATGCCAAAAAACAATTACTTGACAGATCGCAACACAATAAGATACTAAATGACGTCTGAAATGTCAGTTGTCAAAATGTAAAACGAATTTGTCGCTTAGAGTAAGGTTAAGTATCGAGGAACGCGACTAACGACATCTCTTTGTGAAAAACGAAATTACTTTCCGAACAACCCAATATTATATTCCATTTTCCGAGACTTACACCGCAGAATATTAACATTGGTAATCAAGTGCATTCGTGCACATCTCCTACTCGGTCTCTCCATTATCGAAGAATTATCGTGCAGCTGAGAGCCGACGGTTTTAATTCCGGATGAGCTTTTGTGCCGCGCGGGGTTCGCAGCGCGTGTTCCCATCGAGATTCCGTCGCGTGCTAGGGCGAGAGCCGAAATTTCGCGTAGAATCCAGCTCCTTTGTCGACACGTCTGTATCTCGCGAGAATTATAGCCGGGTTACGTGGTATAGGGTACGCGGCACGAAATGGCCCGACTTAAAATCTAAGTAGCCGTGCATCCCCCGGAGCGGGCCGCAGATAGGGAAAGATAGAGACAGCCTGGGGGGCCATAGAGGGTTGCCCAGGACGTTGAGAGGCAGGGGAGGATCGCGGGATGACGGCGGGTGAGTGGGAAAGCGGACTCGGCGAGGAGGGATGCTGGGATGCCGAGGGGAGCATCCGGGATCTCGGAGGGTACGTGGGGCGGTCGGTCGTCATGGATACGCTCTCCCGGCTAACCCTGTAACCGCTCCTCCCCCGTCATTCTACATTTTCGCAACTACCCGCCGCCATCATCGACCCACCATCTTGTCTCGAGCGCCCTACGAGTCTCGTCAAAATTTTGAGACGGTCCTCGCGAGGTACGATCGAGTCGCAGATGTAACACAGGATCCGCCTTGAATTTCTCCCATAAAGGTGGACGATATCGCGCGATACGGTAATATTGGGTCATTAAGTATGAAACTTTACAAATAGAACATAAACTTTTGCATTTTTTGGCACATGGACATGATTTATTTTCAATCGAAGTATGCGCCCATGTTATCTACACACTTCTGCCATTTTAGTGGTAGTTGGTCTATGCCTCTACTATAGAAGCCAGGAGTACGGGAATTGATGAAGTCGCGGAAGGCTGTTTCGACTGCCTGTTGAGAATTGAAGAATTTTCCCACCAACAAGTTGTCCAAATTTCGGAAGAAGTGATAGTCGGTAGGTGATAGATCTGGTGAATATGGTGGATGACGGAGAGTTTCCAATTCCAACTCCCGTAGCTTTGCCACGGTCAGTCGTGCAGTGTGCGGTCGAGCATTATCATGCAACAGGATTGGCATTGACCGATTGACCAATTTCGGTTGTTTAATAGCAAGTTGTTGCATCATTTCGTCCAGTTGCTTGCAATATACTTCAGCCGTTATCGATGTACCAGGTTTTATAAAGTTGTAGTAGATAACACCTGACCTGGACCACCAAACAGCCACCATAAGCTTCTTCTGTGTAATGTTGGGTTTCGCGTGATGTCTCGGTGGTTCATCAGCGTTCAACCACTGATGTGAGCGTTTACGATTGTCGTAGAGTATCCACTTTTCATCGCAGGTCACAATTCGATCAAAAAAAGATTAATTTTTGTGACGGGAAAGCAAAGAAAGGGAAGCCTCTAGACGTTGCGCCTGCTGCGCATCGGTCAATTCGTGCGGGACCCATTTGTCCAACTTCTTTATCTTACCAATTGCAGCTAAATGAACCAATATGGTGGGTATGGAAACATTGAATATCGATTCCAATTCGCGTGTACTTTGAGATGGATCGGACTCTACTACGGCTCTCAAGTGATCATTATCCACCTTCGTCTTTGGTCTTCCACGTGGCTCATTAGCGAGGCTGAAATCTCCATCTCTGAAGGTTTTGAACCAATTGCCCACCGTTGCTTTAGTAGTTGAACCTTCACCAAATACAGCGTTGATATTTCGAGCTGTCTCCGACACTGTGGTTCCACGGCGGAACTCATATTCATAAATCACACGAATTTTGGACTTTTCCATAGTTCTATAAAAAAGAATCCACCAATAAAACTAATGAAGATATTTGAAGAAACAAATATGACATTTGAAGAGCGAACATACATCTATCGCACTAACCTAACCTGATAATGACGTCTGGCGCCAAATTTGAGATAACAAATGTTAAAGATGGCGCTTTTACATTTGTAAAGTTTCATACTTAATGACCCAATATATGATACTATTGAATCGTTAAATGATGAGTGTCATTACTACAAGGGTGACAAAGTTTTATTAGAATTTTGATGAAGAGTCATTTGATTTGGAAAATAATATCTAATTGCGAGAACGAAAAATGTAACGGTATCTTTGATATCGAATCTTTAAATATCTGTTTTTGTAAGACTATTTATTCTCCAATTTGGTTTGAAATAAGTAATTCAAATATCTAAGAAATTTACAAGGATTTAAGTGCTTAATGTCGGTTTTGCCAATGACAATCGATATTACTATATCAATAATATAACGTTGAATATCACAACTTTTACCAAGTTTACAATTAACGTCGACTAGCAGAACCGCAGATCTCGTAAATTAATTGAATCTTACTTTATATATATTTCATTATCACGTGAAAGTAACGACATTCTAGTCGCGTATTTCTTTCGAATTTCGCGACTTTGTCGCCCGAATGCGAACCGAATTAAGCAGCAGCAGCGGAAGAACGTGTAACATGCGGCGAGATCGAAAAAAGCGGTAGCCGCGCGCGACCCAGCATCCACCCCAATCAGGATCGCGCGCGGGATCCAGGAGGATCGATCGATCGCCGCGGTAAATGCGGGCGACCGCGCCGCGCCGTTAAACGCATCGGGCGAGACGAAAGTTTTCGGGCGGGTCTCCGATAAATTTCGGGGTACCGGGGGGGGTGCAGGATATTGCTGCGGCCGTGGAGAGCAGTCGACGGGCGTTTTGCTCGGCTGGCAGCGGTGCAACACCCTCGCGTCGCGCAACACGACCCCCGCCGTATTCGAACACCCCCCATGCCTCCTCCTCGTCTTCCTCCGTTGTCCTCTCGTTTCGCTCCGCCGTCTCCTCGCGGCCCTCGCGGGCGTGGGCGGTAGATAACGTGATTTACACCGGCCGGGTAATTAATGTCCTCGGCGACCGGCGCTTTAAAAAAGCAATCGGAAATCGGCGACAACGAAGAGCAACAGTCAGCCCGCCGGCTGCCGCCGCTGCCGGATGACAAATTATCGCGCGCGAGACCATTGCCCCGCGCTTTTTTCTCCCTTTTCCGCGCGTTTCTCTTGGCACGGGGAGAACATCGCCGCGGGACGCTCGTCTTTACCGGGTCTTAATAATTTCGGAAAGAGATACCGCGCGGCTGTAACCGTTATCAGCTTCCAACAGCGTGCCGCTGTTCTCATGCGATGTCTGCTTTATCTGATTTTCGACGTGAACTTACACTATCCCAGAAAAGAAACGGTGACTCGATTAAAGCGTAAGTACGAGGCTGTATTTCGCGTAGCGAATTACATTTCATTATAATACCTCAATTATTATCTCGTTCGACCTCGAATGTCAGTCTTCGTCCGTGAAAAATAAGCTCAAGGACCGTATGGTCTCTCCAAAAAACAAATTCATGTGGTATTTCACGCATTTCACGTAAAATACAACTGGTGTTTCGTCAGAATGCATTCTACTGTCTCGTACGGTGAGACTGACAAATTTTACGGTATTGCAATTACACGTGGATGGATACTTATATCAGACATCTACGCGAGCACGCGAGCCGCGCAGATGTTTCGTGAAAACGCGTGAGCGACTCGGCGTGCGGCTTCCAACGTCGCGCGCTCCGCCGCTCCGGTATTGTGGGAAAACAGCGGGGCAAATGCGGCTCTTGCTCTCATTAACCGCGTTACGTCATCGCGACGCATATTAGAAACGATCGATGGTATCTCCGCGTCGGCATAAACTCGCGGCGTAATCAGGTTGCGTGTCTTTCCGCGCGCCCGTGCGTGACCTTACGCTCCGCGGCAAGTATTTCGCAACGCCACGCAATGAGCGTTACACTTTAGTGCGTATCTCACACCTGCCCGCTCGCCATTCAACGTCGTTACCAAAGAACCGTGCGACTTGTGCCGATCCGCCAATTAAACCAATTCTGTGCAGCGGAAGAAGAAACAAGGGTAAATCTACCGATTAGCGAACCCACCTCCTATCACCTTGTCCTTGACATATATTATAGAGGTCATCCTCCTGAGTGACCTTCAAAAGGTTTTAGCCGTCGGTCGTTGTTTACTAAAAAGTTATTAACAAAAGAAGTTTAATGATTTTGCACGAATTTTCAGCCGTCCACAACAAGCAAAAGGTTATATTTTCCGAAACTGAAGCCCCGGACGCATACGCTCGGTTTCAGCCCGCTTCGCGGGAGGGCGGGGGCGGGGGCTTCGCCCCCCGCCCCCCGCCAGAACCAGTGTAACAGATTTTACCGTACAGATTTTTATCACCTGGTACACGGCATGGATTCCGGCGGGGAGGGGGGGCGAAGCCCCTGCCCCCGCCCTCCCGCGAAGCGGGCTGAAAACGAGCCGTCCGAGGCTCCAGTTTCGGAAAATATAACCTAACCAGGTTAGGTTAGTTTAGATTAGGTTAAAGCAGAGAGTACTTTGTATTTAACTGTTTATGCTTTTGGTTAAAGTGAAGAATACTTTGTACTTATATTAAATGAAACTATTCTGCATATTAACGATTCACTGCTTTAAATGACTTTCCTTCCTTCGTTCATGTACATATTCGTCTTTTATATCTTTCAATATTCAAAATAACTACTATATTTGCAAAATTTCTTTTGTTAATAACTTATTCATAAACAACGATCGACGACTAAAACCTAGTGCGGGTTATTCGGGAAGGTGACCTTTATAATATATGTCAATATTATGTTCTTGGTTCGCGTAGACAGCTGAAAATTCGTGCAAAATCATTAAACTTCTTTTGTTAATAACTTTTTAGTAAACGACCGACGGTTAAAACTTGCACAATGTTACTCAGGAGGGTGACCTCTCTAATATATGTCAAGGACAAGGTGATAGGAGGTGGGTTCGCTAATCGGTAGATTTACCCTCGGTTCTTATATCCTACAAAGAAATATTTAAGAAAGAAAGCTTACCAGTGATGGAGGCGGTGGGCGAAGCCCCCGCCCCCCGCCAGAACCAGTGTAACAGATTTTACCGTACAGATTTTTATCACCTGGTACACGGCACGGATTCCGGCGGGGGGGGGGCGAAGCCCTGCCCCCCGCCCTCCCGCGAAGCGGGCTGAAAACGAGCCGTCCGAGGCTCCAGTTTCGGAAAATATAACCTAACCAGGTTAGGTTAGTTTAGATTAGGTTAAAGTAGAGAGTACTTTGTATTTAACTGTTTATGCTTTTGGTTAAAGTGAAGAATACTTTGTACTTATATTAAAAGAAACTATTCTATATTAACGATTCACTGCTTTAAATGACTTTCCTTCCTTCGTTCATGTACTATTCGTCTTTTATATCTTTCAATATTCAAAATAACTACTATATTTGCAAAATTTCTTTTGTTAATAACTTATTCATAAACAACGATCGACGACTAAAACCTAGTGCGGGTTATTCGGGAAGGTGACCTTTGTAATATATGTCAATATTATGTTCTTGGTTCGCGTAGACAGCTGAAATTCGTGCAAAATCATTAAACTTCTTTTGTTAATAACTTTTTAGTAAACGACCGACGGTTAAAACTTGCACAATGTTACTCAGAGGGTGACCTCTCTAATATATGTCAAGGACAAGGGATAGGAGGTGGGTTCGCTAATCGGTAGATTTACCCTCGGTTCTTATATCCTACAAAGAAATATTTAAGAAAGAAAGCTTACCAGTGATGGAGGCGGTGGCGAAATGGCGGACGGGTTGGCGCGCGGAGGCGGCGAGAACGCTCCTGCCAGGTAACCACTGCGATCGGCGAGGGCCTGCTTCGCCTGTCGACGCTTTCCTTGAGCCGTTGAAAGGTGCTGCCGCAAGTGAGGCCGCGATACGGCCAGTTCTCCTGCTTGACGCCGGCCGCGGTTACACCGGCCGCGGCCGCGGCTCCGGCCCCGGAGGCTCCCTTTAATTCGAGCGCACCTGCGTACGAACAGCTAGCGCTGTCGTACATCACCAAAAAGCCCCTGCAAGTCAGGATCGC
>NC_039518.1:5076850-5127559 GCF_003672135.1 Ooceraea biroi | reverse complement strand
CGAGATTGTAGTAAGATGAATGCATCAAAGTTTTATAATGATCCGCTGTATAGTTTCTCCAAAAACAATTCGTAAAATATACCTTATTTTCAGCGTTCTAAAGCAGGCTCCCCCCTTAAGACTAATTTAAAACGCGAATAAATGTTCCTCGCACTTACTTTTAATTCATTCACACTTGTTCTTTCCTCTCGGATTAGAGTTTCACGCGCTCATTGTTCATCTATGCAGCAATTCTGGCAACGGTCAATCACATAAATAACGCGTACTGCCACAAACAAATATATAAAGACCGCCAGAAAGAAAAACGTGGCGGATTCCAGCGCGAGATCCGAAAGTTGAATTTATGCGAAGAAAGAAGAGCTTCGGTGCATCGCAGTGAAAAAGGAAAAACGTGACCCTGTAACTCGTTTACGGAGTCTTACGCGTGATGTATAGACGTGTCTGTCTCCGTGTTTGTCGCCACGCACGTTTTACGGGCTAAACGGCGGGCGCACGCATTGACCAGGGCGAAATTACCGCGCGTGTCTACCGACCGCTACGTCGTCCCCCTGCTTTAGTGCGTTACGCATTGTGGTCACCGTGTTTTTTAATCCTTTTCTTTAGTTTTGTTCTTGTATTTTTTTAAGGAAATGCAGAGTTTTTCTTCGCACGCGAGAAAAATTGTAACATAATTTTGACGTGAGTTTGAAATTTTGAAAATATTATATTCACACATAAAGAAATAAAATTTTTCATATAAACGAGTTTTCATGTTGTTTCTCATCTCTCGTATTTTTGTACTTGATTTTAGATCTATATTTACGCTTTTCCTTTTCTTAATTTTCTCTAACGTGCACATTTCTCTTTCAAAACTTAGCCTTTAATTCACAACTTTAAATTTGACGGGAAACAAAGCGTCGTGACGCGATCGTCGCGTGCCATTGGGACGCATTTTCCCGGAGGTCTCGCGCGACTTTCCTCTCGTATGCGATCGCGCGCTCATATCGCGTCCGCGACGATGCGTTTAAATGGTGTGCGAGCGTGTAGATATATAATATCCATATATATATATATACATATATATATATGCGAGACGAGAGTTTAGACGAGGTAGGCAGAGGGGTTTCCGGCGAGCGTTAACAGAGTAACAGAGTGATGTAATGAGGCCCGGAAGCAGGCAATTTGCTGCCCGCGGCGGCCGCAGTTGCGCGAGACAACCTGCCCGGAGTACCTTCTTCTTGATATCGCGGTCCAGCCTTCTCCGTATCGGACACCTGACCGTATCGGACGACAAGCGGTCCGTTCGCTACTCCGATCCGCGAAGAGTGTCGCGTCGTGCATTGATTTAAAAAAAAGAAAATTAAAAAAAGACACAATGAAAAACGCGGATTAAAAGGAAGAGAGACACACGCGAGTCGTGCGCGCGCGGACGAGCGTGCGAGTGCGCGAATAAAGAAATCGGCGCGCGACGAGGAAGAGCGGTAATTATTTCGTGTGATGTACGAGCACGGCCAACGTTGGGACAACGTTGTTTTGTTCGATGTAATGAATGTGAATTATTCGCGACAATGGGAGCTGCACAATTGACGTAAGGTATACTTTTACGTAGCTGTAACGTAGATCGATGTCGTCGAGATTACGCTGACTTTGGTGCACTTGTATCTGGTGATTATAATATTAAATATCGTCCAAGAGAAAGAGAGACACGTGAGCAGTGCAGTGAAGTATTCCTCCGACTCGCGCATCTGCATTTTACTGCGTCGATCCCTTCGTCGTGAGTCAGAGAGAATTATCCTAAATCCGAATCAACAGATATAGCTTGACGAGGATATTTCAAGCATCATTAGTCTTCGTATAAAGACGGTTAAAGCTCGCGATTGTTAATTATTAATGATACTGAAGTATTGTGATAAGTCTATCATCACACAATAATCACACCCACAGAAAAGATTTCTGGACTTAATGCTATTACTTTTTAATCTATCATAAAATAAGATCGCTATAGCGACAATCATATTTATTATTGAAAAGAAGCATATTTTAATCTTGAATAGAAAATTCGAAAATCTATTGGGTTGGCCAAAAAGTAATTGCGTTTTTTTCCAATAGATGGACATGCATATCTTGAAATGTAACTAACTTCATTCTAAACCGCAAATTCATTATGTAGGTTAACAACTCACAGTTCAAGCTTGTTTTACAAAAAGAAAGTACACGATTTCGTTAACAATTGTTTGTTTGCCGTCGATTTCAAAATGGAAAATCAAAAAGAACATTTTCCTCATATTTTGTTTTATTACTTCCGAAAAGGGAAAAACGCTGTGCAAGCTCATCAAAAGTTATGTCATGTATATGACGAAGATGCTTTAAAACTGCGGCAGTGTCAAAATTGGGTTACTAAATTTCAATCTGGAGATTTTAATGTGAAAGATGCACTACGCTCAGGAAGGCCAATCGAAATTGATGATGGCAAAATAAAGGCACTGATCGATTCCAATCGGCGTTTAACGACACGAGAGATTGCTGAGAATCTTAACGTATCGAAATCGAGTGTTGAAAACCATTTAAAACGACTTGGATACATTAGTAAGCTCGATATTTCGGTACCACATGAGCTCAAAGAAATTCATCTCACTGAGCGTATTGACATCTGCGATTCTCTTTTGAAACCTGAGGAAAATGATCGATTTTTGAAACGTATGATAACAGGCGACGAAAAATGGATCGTCTACAACAACGTCAAACGAAAAAGATCGTGATGAACCTGCTGAAAGCACTTGAAAAGCAGATATTCACCAAAGAAAGATTATGCTGTCAGTCTGGTGGGACTTTAAAGGTATTGTGTATTTTGAGCTGCTTGCAAGGAATCAAACCGTTAATTCAGACGTATACTGTCGTCAACTGGATAAACTAAATGATGCCATCAAACAGAAACGTCGAGAATTGGTGAATCGCAAAGGTGTTGTGTTTCACCATGATAACGCTAGACCACGTACAAGTTTGGTCACTCGTGAAAAATTGTTGCAGCTTGGATGGGATGTGTTACCACATCCACCATATTCGCCAGACCTGGCACCATCGGATTACCATTTGTTTCGTTCTTTGCAAAACGCCTTGAATGGTAAAACCTTGACTGCTGATGAGGATATCAAATCGTTCTTGGAATTGTTTTTTGCTGAAAAAGATAAGAACTTTTTTGAGCGCGGAATCATGAAGTTGCCTGAAAAATGGCAAAAGATAATCAAACAAAATGGACAATATATTGTTTAATAAAGTTTTTGTTTCCCATGAAAAATTCGTCTTTTATTTATATAAAAAAACGCAATTACTTTTTGGCCAACCCAATATATGGCGAAGATGCTTTAAAACTGCGGCAGTGTCAAAATTGGGTTACTAAATTTCAATCTGGAGATTTTAATGTGAAAGATGCACCACGCTCAGGAAGGCCAATCGAAATTGATGATGGCAAAATAAAGGCACTGATCGATTCCAATCGGCGTTTAACGACACGAGAGATTGCTGAGAATCTTAACGTATCGAAATCGAGTGTTGAAAACCATTTAAAACGACTTGGATACATTAGTAAGCTCGATATTTCGGTACCACATGAGCTCAAAGAAATTCATCTCACTGAGCGTATTGACATCTGCAATTCTCTTTTGAAACCTGAGGAAAATGATCGATTTTTGAAACGTATGATAACAGGCGACGAAAAATGGATCGTCTACAACAACGTCAAACGAAAAAGATCGTGGAGCAAGCGTGATGAACCTGCTGAAAGCACTTGAAAAGCAGATATTCACCAAAGAAAGATTATGCTGTCAGTCTGGTGGGACTGTGTATTTTGAGCTGCTTGCAAGGAATCAAACCATTAATTCAGACGTATACTGTCGTCAACTGGATAAATTAAACGATGCTATCAAACAGAAACGTCGAGAATTGGTGGATCGCAAAGGTGTTGTGTTTCACCATGATAACGCTAGACCACGTACAAGTTTGGTCACTCGTGAAAAATTGTTGCAGCTTGGATGGGACGTGTTACCACATCCACCATATTCGCCAGACCTGGCACCATCGGATTACCATTTGTTTCGTTCTTTGCAAACCGCCTTGAATGGTAAAACCTTGACTGCTGATGAGGATATCAAATCGTTCTTGGAGTTGTTTTTTGCTGAAAAAGATAAGAACTTTTTCGAGCGCGGAATCATGAAGTTGCCTGAAAAATGGTAAAAGATAATCAAACAAAATGGACAATATATTGTTTAATAAAGTTTTTGTTTCCCATGAAAAATTCGTCTTTTATTTATATAAAAAAAAACGCAATTACTTTTTGGCCAACCCAATATATGGCAAAGATGCTTTAAAACTGCGGCAGTGTCAAAATTGGGTTACTAAATTTCAATCTGGAGATTTTAATGTGAAAGATGCACCACGCTCAGGAAGGCCAATCGAAATTGATGATGGCAAAATAAAGGCACTGATCGATTCCAATCGGCGTTTAACGACACGAGAGATTGCTGAGAATCTTAACGTATCGAAATCGAGTGTTGAAAACCATTTAAAACGACTTGGATACATTAGTAAGCTCGATATTTCGGTACCACATGAGCTCAAAGAAATTCATCTCACTGAGCGTATTGACATCTGCAATTCTCTTTTGAAACCTGAGGAAAATGATCGATTTTTGAAACGTATGATAACAGGCGACGAAAAATGGATCGTCTACAACAACGTCAAACGAAAAAGATCGTGGAGCAAGCGTGATGAACCTGCTGAAAGCACTTGAAAAACAGATATTCACCAAAGAAAGATTATGCTGTCAGTCTGGTGGGACTTTAAAGGTATTGTGTATTTTGAGCTGCTTGCAAGGAATCAAACCGTTAATTCAGACGTATACTGTCGTCAACTGGATAAATTAAACGATGCCATCAAACAGAAACGTCGAGAATTGGTGAATCGCAAAGGCGTTGTGTTTCACCATGATAACGCTAGACCACGTACAAGTTTGGTCACTCGTGAAAAATTGTTGCAGCTTGGATGGGATGTGTTACCACATCCACCATATTCGCCAGACGTGGCACCATCAGATTACCATTTGTTTCGTTCTTTGCAAAACGCCTTGAATGGTAAAACCTTTACTGCTGATGAGGATATCAAATCGTTCTTGGAATTGTTTTTTGCTGAAAAAGATAAGAACTTTTTTGAGCGCGGAATCATGAAGTTGCCTGAAAAATGGCAAAAGATAATCAAACGAAATGGACAATATATTGTTTAATAAAGTTTTTGTTTCCCATGAAAAATTCGCCTTTTATTTATATTTAAAAAAACGCAATTACTTTTTGGCCAACCCAATAGATTAAAATAATCTTGGTGCTATCTCATTCATTTTCTCAGAAGCATTTAGATAAAAATTTGTAGCAAGTTCAAAATATTCTTGATTTAAGAATATTGTGAGATCTAAAAGACATCTTATTCTATTCTTCTAAGAGAATTTGTAGAATCTGCACAAACCGGCCAATATTTATGTGTTGTAATCGAAAATCGGGAAAGTGTTTGTGTTTCTGTTATTTACAATGAATAAGTGCAATACTCTACAAGAAATATTAAAAGGTATGGAAATGTCTTATCTCGAATCTTATTTCTCAAGTAAGTATATTATATATACTTACTTACATTTCCATATCTTTTAATATTTCTTGTAGAGTATTGCACTTATTCATTGTAAATAACAGAAACACTTTCCCGATTTTCGATTGCAACACATAAATATTGGCCGTTTTATCCGAATAAAGGACGCAGAAGCGCCGAGTCGACGAGCGACTGTGAGAAAATGATGCGTCGACATCGACAAAGCCTATTATAAAGTGGCGCTAATATCAAATTATTCCACATACAAGAATATATAAGCATAAATTTGTATATGTTACTCTTGTTTCAAGACAGTAAGACAATCTTATTTAATTCGAGAGAGAAGAATAGAAATTACTGATTAAAATTAAAAATTGTTTTATTTTCATATTTTTTATACTTGTAATACGATTAAATTAGTCAAGAATTTTTTTCGTCTTGTTATCAGAAATCCTTTCTGAGGGTGCACAAGTTGTAAAAGACTCCGATATAGTAGGAAGATTAAGATCAAAACGTTTGATCGTGTGCGATGCATCGTTCAGCAAATTCTCGAATTCTCGATAGCGCGAAAGCGAGTTTCCTTTAGCCGCGAGTAATCGCGAATATAACGGTATCCTCATTCGTATTGATCGTCCGGTAAAATTTTTAAATTCTGTCGGACAGAAAGACAATCGGGCTGCGCCGCTCATCGCGCCGCGGAACATCGTGACTATGTGACAGTTTTGTGATTAGATTGACCTCAATACGCGCTGGACATCCGGACGTACCCGTACCCGAGAGTGCTTTATCCTTAACCATCCCGATCGAATGTCGGTGCACGAATGTCCGCGACAACCAGTGACTCGGAATGACCGTCGCGGAAACAATACTTTGCTGCACTTCGCCTTCCGGGCTATTCTCGGTTAATGGACGGTCCCGGGAAAAGGGATGTTGACGTTTGAACGATCAGCGCGCTGGCAGTGAAACGTGTGCTGGTTCATCGTGAGAATCGTCGCAGTGATCGAAGGTGAATAAAAAGATCGGATCAGACCGAGAACGAGCTAAACTGCCGACAACAATCTCATGTTAGGTCATTCCTCGAGAAACGGCAGCGTGAACCCCCTCACCGCGACCCATCGATCAACTTATCGATTGATAAACTGATAAAGTTACTCAAAAGATGAACGTGGATCTCTGCTATTTCAGTTATTAACATCAGCTTATGAGAATCTTTCTGTTCAAGTGTTGATGTTGAGAATAGTGATAAGAGTCTCACGTGTCCAATACGAGTTGCACGTGGAACCGTCAGACAACTCGCGGCGGCATCACTTCGCGGCTTGAATAATGATTTATGTAATACGGGAAGGGATAGCGGAAGCGGCAGATTTTCAAGATTAGACGGAAGCGGACTCGAGATAAACGACAAGCTTCAATACTAGCCGGGCCTCTTATCTCCGCGCGGAATTGCGGGTAGATACGATCGGAATACGAGCCTCATGCAAATTCCGCCGCGGATGCCTTTCGCAATTTTGACGACTATAAGTTCGAGGCCGCGTCGCCAATGAAATGTAGATGACAGGCGATCCCGATTGTTCTCCAGATTACGCGAGTTCGATTAAAGCGCTCCGTTGTTACGTGCAAGAAGCCTCGCGCTGATAGTTTATCGATATCTCTTAAGGGGGGAGCCTGCTTTGGAACGTTGAAAATAAGGTATAATTTTACGAATTTTTTTTGGAGAAACTATACAGCGGATCATTATAAAACTTTTATGCATTTATTAGTACATGTTTAAAGATAAAAAAATTATTTTTTGATTTGAATATATCGTCTGTAGAGGTCGTCCTGGAGGCATCTTAGTGCAGCCGGCATTGTAAATTGGTGAGCATTCTCCTGCCTCCAAATTTCATCCAAACTGAAAAATTGAAATATTTTCTCGTTATTTATGAATTCCCATCGTCGATGAACCTTTAATATTCATAAAAACATTAAGTTAAACAATTATTTTTGCATGAAAAGGTTCAACAACTTTGCCTAAAAATCGTACTTTTGTGTTCTAAGCTCCACCATTTTGGCACTTTTCAACTTTTTTCTTCTCTCTTTGGTTCATCGACGATGGGAATTCATAAATAACGAGAAGATATTTCAATTTTTCAGTTTAGACGAAATTTGGAGGCAGGAGAATGCTCACCAATTTGCAATGCCGGCGACGCGGCTGCACTAAGATTTCTCCAGGACGACCTCTACAAGCGATATATTCAAATCAAAAAATAATTTTTTTATCTTTAAACATGTACTAATAAATGCAACAAAGTTTTATAATGATCCGCTGTATAGTTTCTCCAAAAACAATTCGTAAAATATACCTTATTTTCAGCGTTCTAAAGCAGGCTCCCCCCTTAAGTGTATGAGTGCATGCTTCTAATACCTGTGTCTCTTTGTCGAAATAATGCAAAGAAAGAGAAATAAACGAAACACGTCGTATTTAATCTGCGAAATATACATGAAGACTTTACAAATGTACATGATCAATTTAAATATCAATCAAAAGGAAACGTACAGTATTTTCTGTTGCTAAACTTGCACTCATGTGAATTTTCTCTCCAACAGTAACTTTGTACATAATTTTTCACGACGATAATTTTACACATTGATTCCTGTCTGAATACTTAATTCTGATAGAGCACTGTGTTTGATACAACAGATAGTTTAAACTGATCTATGAGTATCAATGCAATATTAATTTTTGTGCACTAATATTGTACGTACTTCGGAGTAGGTTTCTTTTCGCATCTAAAATCTTGAATAAGAGTGCTAATGTAATAAACACTTTCCTGATGGCGTTCAATCTCGGTTGATTCATCCGGTTGCCAGCTGCAACCGAAGGTATAGATGTGTATACCAGAGCTGTTACACCTATTACTTCGACCAGTTTCGAGAACATCACGCCCACAGAAAAGATTTCTGGACTTAATGCTATTACTCTTTAATCTATCATAAAATAAGATCGCTATAACGACAATCATATTTATTATTGAAAAGAAGCATATTTTAATCTCGAATAGAAAATTCGAAAATCTAGATTAAAATACTCTTGGTGCTATCTCATTAATTTTCTCAGAAGGATTTAGATACAAATTTGTAGCAAGTTCAAAATATTCTTGATTTAAGAATATTGTGAGATCTAAAAGACATCTTATTCTATTCTTCTAAGAGAATTTGTAGAATCTGCACAAACCGGCCAATATTTATGTGTTGCAATCGAAAATCGGGAGTGTTTCTGTTATTTACAATGAATAAGTGCAAAAGATATGGAAATGTCTTATCTCGAATCTTATTTCTCAAGTAAGTATATTGTATATACTTACTTACATTTCCATATCTTTTAATATTTCTTGTAGAGTATTGCACTTATTCATTGTAAATAACAGAAACACTTTCCCGATTTTCGATCGCAACACATAAATATTGGCCGTTTTATCCGAATAAAGGACGCAGGAGCGCCGAGTCGACGAGCGACTGTGAGAAAATGATGCGTCGACATCGACAAAGCCTATTATAAAGTGGCGCTAATATCAAATTATTCCACATACAAGAATATATAAGCATAAATTTGTATGTGTTACTCTTGTCTCAAGACAGTAAGGCAATCTTATTTAATTCGAGAGAGAAGAATAGAAATTACTGATTTAAATAAAAAATTGTTTTATTTTCATATTTTTTATACTTGTAATACGATTAAATTAGTCAAGAATTTTTTTCGTCTTGTTATCAGAAATCCTTTCTGAGGGTGCATGTACAAGGTATCCTGAACGCGATTCAATACTAAAAACCTCGAAAAAGATCGATTACGTGCAGGAACCTTTATCTTATCTGCAACGAAGAGTGATCTCGAAATGTGTGTATTACGTTTTAATAATTTCACGATAAGAAATCGCTGATTAAGTGTTGATTAGTTCTCGTAATAAAACAATTAAGACTAACTACTGCGTGCGAGCACTATTTTAAAATCGAAATTTCAATGTATTTGCATTCAAAATCATACGAAGAAAGATAATAGAGCGTGCAATAACGATGATAATTTTTGGAAAAAAATGTTTCAGAGAGAAAATTTAAAAAATATAATTCGAGTACGAGTAGTAATGCGAAGGGGCTTTAATCGCGCTGAAATGACGAAGCGTGAAATATTTCTGCATACATGCTCATCTATTTTAATTCGATCATGCCTTTGCCGGATGTTTCAAGGGTCCTTTAATGGCCCCAACTGCGGTATCTGCATGAGCATAAGTGCTGTCAGCTTAAAGTAATGTAGGCTTGCTTCGCTCGGTCGCATTTTGCATTTTAACACCAGCCAGCCGCTTCAATGGATGGATGGAGAGATTTAGTAAACGCGCAATTCGCGAGATTCGCGTGAGCAGCTGGATTTTAATTCGCGCTTCGATTATCGATACGCGTATCGCCAAACTGATAATGTATTGCCCAAATCACACGGAGACATGAATTTCTGAGAGCCTCGAATATATTAACATTCTACCGGAAGTACTCAATTGAACGAAACGGAGTCAGCGTCTATCTACAGACGTTCCTCGTCGACGCTTTTTTCTGATACGTAACTGAAGCGAGAAGAATCTCATATCAATTCTCGTATAATCTACGTGGAACAGAAATAAACCAGAGTTCGCCCACATATTGAATCAGTCAAAAAGTTCGATTCGATTTTGTGAAATTTTACTTTATTGTCCTCACTAGAATCAAATGATTCATCAATCAAGTAATCATTGTCTATGATTAGACATAATCGTCTACGACATAGACGTCATCAACGTTGCTGCCTGTATTATCTGCATGTGATATCATTTTGCATATCGAGCATTTTGATATCAAGAGTCGAACCGAACTTTTTCACTGACCCCATAGATTTTCATCCCTCGAAGTCCATTTGTTCCGACTGATGAATTTTTCCTTCACGGAGAGACTTCCCACAGGTCCTCCTCTACTTCCGTTTCCGAGAGATCCGAGAGTTCTCGTCGGCGAAGCTTTGCAATGTACGCCGTTTACAAGAATTGCGATCCTGACTTGCAGGGGCTTTTTGGTGATGTACGACAGCGCTAGCTGTTCGTACGCAGGTGCGCTCGAATTAAAGGGAGCCTCCGGGGCCGGAGCCGCGGCCGCGGCCGGTGTAACCGCGGCCGGCGTCAAGCAGGAGAACTGGCCGTATCGCGGCCTCACTTGCGGCAGCACCTTTCAACGGCTCAAGGAAAGCGTCGACAAGGCGAAGCAGGCCCTCGCCGATCGCAGTGGTTACCTGGCAGGAGCGTTCTCGCCGCCTCCGCGCGCCAACCCGTCCGCCATTTCGCCCACCGCCTCCATCACTGGTAAGCTTTCTTTCTTAAATATTTCTTTGTAGGATATAAGAACCGAGGGTAAATCTACCGATTAGCGAACCCACCTCCTATCGCCTTGTCCTTGACATATATTAGAGAGGTCACCCTTCTGAGTAACATTGTGCAAGTTTTAACCGTCGGTCGTTTACTAAAAAGTTATTAACAAAAGAAGTTTAATGATTTTGCACGAATTTTCAGCTGTCTACGCGAACCAAGAACATAATATTGACATATATTACAAAGGTCACCTTCCCGAATAACCCGCACTAGGTTTTAGTCGTCGATCGTTGTTTATGAATAAGTTATTAACAAAAGACATTTTGCAAATATAGTAGTTATTTTGAATATTGAAAGATATAAAAGACGAATATGTACATGAACGAAGGAAGGAAAGTCATTTAAAGCAGTGAATCGTTAATATGCAGAATAGTTTCTTTTAATATAAGTACAAAGTATTCTTCACTTTAACCAAAAGCATAAACAGTTAAATACAAAGTACTCTCCGCTTTAACCTAATCTAAACTAACCTAACCTGGTTAGGTTATATTTTCCGAAACTGGAGCCTCGGACGGCTCGTTTTCAGCCCGCTTCGCGGGAGGGCGGGGGGCAGGGGCTTCGCCCCCCCCCCCCGCCGGAATCCGTGCCGTGTACCACGTGATAAAAATCTGTACGGTAAAATTTGTTACACTGGTTCTGGCGGGGGGCGGGGGCTTCGCCCACCGCCTCCATCACTGGTAAGCTTTCTTTCTTAAATATTTCTTTGTAGGATATAAGAACCGAGGGTAAATCTACCGATTAGCGAACCCACCTCCTATCACCTTGTCCTTGACATATATTAGAGAGGTCACCCTCCTGAGTAACATTGTGCAAGTTTTAACCGTCGGTCGTTTACTAAAAAGTTATTAACAAAAGAAGTTTAATGATTTTGCACGAATTTTCAGCTGTCTACGCGAACCAAGAACATAATATTGACATATATTACAAAGGTCACCTTCCCGAATAACCCGCACTAGGTTTTAGTCGTCGATCGTTGTTTATGAATAAGTTATTAACAAAAGAAATTTTGCAAATATAGTAGTTATTTTGAATATTGAAAGATATAAAAGACGAATATGTACATGAACGAAGGAAGGAAAGTCATTTAAAGCAGTGAATCGTTAATATGCAGAATAGTTTCTTTTAATATAAGTACAAAGTATTCTTCACTTTAACCAAAAGCATAAACAGTTAAATACAAAGTACTCTCTGCTTTAACCTAATCTAAACTAACCTAACCTGGTTAGGTTATATTTTCCGAAACTGGAGCCTCGGACGGCTCGTTTTCAGCCCGCTTCGCGGGCGGGCGGGGGGCAGGGGCTTCGCCCCCCCCTCCCCGCCGGAATCCATGCCGTGTACCAGGTGATAAAAATCTGTACGGTAAAATCTGTTACACTGGTTCTGGCGGGGGGCGGGGGGCGAAGCCCCCGCCCCCCGCCCTCCCGCGAAGCGGGCTGAAACCGAGCGTATGCGTCCGGGGCTTCAGTTTCGGAAAATATAACCTTTTGCTTGTTGTGGACGGCTGAAAATTCGTGCAAAATCATTAAACTTCTTTTGTTAATAACTTTTTAGTAAACAACGACCGACGGCTAAAACCTTTTGAAGGTCACTCAGGAGGATGACCTCTATAATATATGTCAAGGACAAGGTGATAGGAGGTGGGTTCGCTAATCGGTAGATTTACCCTTGTTTCTTCTTCCGCTGCACAGAATTGGTTTAATTGGCGGATCGGCACAAGTCGCACGGCTCTTTGGTAACGACGTTGAATGGCGAGCGGGCAGGTGTGAGATACGCACTAAAGTGTAACGCTCATTGCGTGGCGTTGCGAAATACTTGCCGCGGAGCGTAAGGTCACGCACGGGCGCGCGGAAAGACACGCAACCTGATTACGCCGCGAGTTTATGCCGACGCGGAGATACCATCGATCGTTTCTAATATGCGTCGCGATGACGTAACGCGGTTAATGAGAGCAAGAGCCGCATTTGCCCCCGCTGTTTTCCCACAATACCGGAGCGGCGGAGCGCGCGACGTTGGAAGCCGCACGCCGAGTCGCTCACGCGTTTTCACGAAACATCTGCGCGGCTCGCGTGCTCGCGTAGATGTCTGATATAAGTATCCATCCACGTGTAATTGCAATACCGTAAAATTTGTCAGTCTCACCGTACGAGACAGTAGAATGCATTCTGACGAAACACCAGTTGTATTTTACGTGAAATGCGTGAAATACCACATGAATTTGTTTTTTGGAGAGACCATACGGTCCTTGAGCTTATTTTTCACGGACGAAGACTGACATTCGAGGTCGAACGAGATAATAATTGAGGTATTATAATGAAATGTAATTCGCTACGCGAAATACAGCCTCGTACTTACGCATTAATCGAGTCACCGTTTCTTTTCTGGGATAGTGTAAGTTCACGTCGAAAATCAGATAAAGCAGACATCGCATGAGAACAGCGGCACGCTGTTGGAAGCTGATAACGGTTACAGCCGCGCGGTATCTCTTTCCGAAATTATTAAGACCCGGTAAAGACGAGCGTCCCGCGGCGATGTTCTCCCCGTGCCAAGAGAAACGCGCGGAAAAGGGAGAAAAAAGCGCGGGGCAATGGTCTCGCGCGCGATAATTTGTCATCCGGCAGCGGCGGCAGCCGGCGGGCTGACTGTTGCTCTTCGTTGTCGCCGATTTCCGATTGCTTTTTTAAAGCGCCGGTCGCCGAGGACATTAATTACCCGGCCGGTGTAAATCACGTTATCTACCGCCCACGCCCGCGAGGGCCGCGAGGAGACGGCGGAGCGAAACGAGAGGACAACGGAGGAAGACGAGGAGGAGGCATGGGGGGTGTTCGAATACGGCGGGGGTCGTGTTGCGCGACGCGAGGGTGTTGCACCGCTGCCAGCCGAGCAAAACGCCCGTCGACTGCTCTCCACGGCCGCAGCAATATCCTGCACCCCCCCCGGTACCCCGAAATTTATCGGAGACCCGCCCGAAAACTTTCGTCTCGCCCGATGCGTTTAACGGCGCGGCGCGGTCGCCCGCATTTACCGCGGCGATCGATCGATCCTCCTGGATCCCGCGCGCGATCCCGATTGGGGTGGATGCTGGGTCGCGCGCGGCTACCGCTTTTTTCGATCTCGCCGCATGTTACACGTTCTTCCGCTGCTGCTGCTTAATTCGGTTCGTATTCGGGCGACAAAGTCGCGAAATTCGAAAGAAATACGCGACTAGAATGTCGTTACTTTCACGTGATAATGAAATATATATAAAGTAAGATTCAATTAATTTACGAGATCTGCGGTTCTGCTAGTCGACGTTAATTGTAAACTTGGTAAAAGTTGTGATATTCAACGTTATATTATTGATATAGTAATATCGATTGTCATTGGCAAAACCGACATTAAGCACTTAAATCCTTGTAAATTTCTTAGATATTTGAATTACTTATTTCAAACCAAATTGGAGAATAAATAGTCTTACAAAAACAGATATTTAAAGATTCGATATCAAAGATACCGTTACATTTTTCGTTCTCGCAATTAGATATTATTTTCCAAATCAAATGACTCTTCATCAAAATTCTAATAAAACTTTGTCACCCTTGTAGTAATGACACTCATCATTTAACGATTCAATAGTATCATATATTGGGTCATTAAGTATGAAACTTTACAAATGTAAAAGCGCCATCTTTAACATTTGTTATCTCAAATTTGGCGCCAGACGTCATTATCAGGTTAGGTTAGTGCGATAGATGTATGTTCGCTCTTCAAATGTCATATTTGTTTCTTCAAATATCTTCATTAGTTTTATTGGTGGATTCTTTTTTATAGAACTATGGAAAAGTCCAAAATTCGTGTGATTTATGAATATGAGTTCCGCCGTGGAACCACAGTGTCGGAGACAGCTCGAAATATCAACGCTGTATTTGGTGAAGGTTCAACTACTAAAGCAACGGTGGGCAATTGGTTCAAAACCTTCAGAGATGGAGATTTCAGCCTCGCTAATGAGCCACGTGGAAGACCAAAGACGAAGGTGGATAATGATCACTTGAGAGCCGTAGTAGAGTCCGATCCATCTCAAAGTACACGCGAATTGGCATCGATATTCAATGTTTCCATACCCACCATATTGGTTCATTTAGCTGCAATTGGTAAGATAAAGAAGTTGGACAAATGGGTCCCGCACGAATTGACCGATGCGCAGCAGGCGCAACGTCTAGAGGCTTCCCTTTCTTTGCTTTCCCGTCACAAAAATTAATCTTTTTTTGATCGAATTGTGACCTGCGATGAAAAGTGGATACTCTACGACAATCGTAAACGCTCACATCAGTGGTTGAACGCTGATGAACCACCGAGACATCACGCGAAACCCAACATTACACAGAAGAAGCTTATGGTGGCTGTTTGGTGGTCCAGGTCAGGTGTTATCTACTACAACTTTATAAAACCTGGTACATCGATAACGGCTGAAGTATATTGCAAGCAACTGGACGAAATGATGCAACAACTTGCTATTAAACAACCGAAATTGGTCAATCGGTCAATGCCAATCCTGTTGCATGATAATGCTCGACCGCACACTGCACGACTGACCGTGGCAAAGCTACGGGAGTTGGAATTGGAAACTCTCCGTCATCCACCATATTCACCAGATCTATCACCTACCGACTATCACTTCTTCCGAAATTTGGACAACTTGTTGGTGGGAAAATTCTTCAATTCTCAACAGGCAGTCGAAACAGCCTTCCGCGACTTCATCAATTCCCGTACTCCTGGCTTCTATAGTAGAGGCATAGACCAACTACCACTAAAATGGCAGAAGTGTGTAGATAACATGGGCGCATACTTCGATTGAAAATAAATCATGTCCATGTGCCAAAAAATGCAAAAGTTTATGTTCTATTTGTAAAGTTTCATACTTAATGACCCAATATTACCGTATCGCGCGATATCGTCCACCTTTATGGGAGAAATTCAAGGCGGATCCTGTGTTACATCTGCGACTCGATCGTACCTCGCGAGGACCGTCTCAAAATTTTGACGAGACTCGTAGGGCGCTCGAGACAAGATGGTGGGTCGATGATGGCGGCGGGTAGTTGCGAAAATGTAGAATGACGGGGGAGGAGCGGTTACAGGGTTAGCCGGGAGAGCGTATCCATGACGACCGACCGCCCCACGTACCCTCCGAGATCCCGGATGCTCCCCTCGGCATCCCAGCATCCCTCCTCGCCGAGTCCGCTTTCCCACTCACCCGCCGTCATCCCGCGATCCTCCCCTGCCTCTCAACGTCCTGGGCAACCCTCTATGGCCCCCCAGGCTGTCTCTATCTTTCCCTATCTGCGGCCCGCTCCGGGGGATGCACGGCTACTTAGATTTTAAGTCGGGCCATTTCGTGCCGCGTACCCTATACCACGTAACCCGGCTATAATTCTCGCGAGATACAGACGTGTCGACAAAGGAGCTGGATTCTACGCGAAATTTCGGCTCTCGCCCTAGCACGCGACGGAATCTCGATGGGAACACGCGCTGCGAACCCCGCGCGGCACAAAAGCTCATCCGGAATTAAAACCGTCGGCTCTCAGCTGCACGATAATTCTTCGATAATGGAGAGACCGAGTAGGAGATGTGCACGAATGCACTTGATTACCAATGTTGATATTCTGCGGTGTAATTCTCGGAAAATGGAATATAATATTGGGTTGTTCGGAAAGTAATTTCGTTTTTCACAAAGAGATGTCGTTAGTCGCGTTCCTCGATACTTAACCTTACTCTAAGCGACAAATTCGTTTTACATTTTGACAACTGACATTTCAGACGTCATTTAGTATCTTATTGTGTTGCGATCTGTCAAGTAATTGTTTTTTGGCATCACATCAAACATGGAAAATCAAAGTGAGCATTTTCGTAATATTTTGCTTTTTTACTACCGAAAGGGTAAAAATGCAGTGCAAGCGAGAAAAAAATTGTGTGCCGTGTACGGAGAAGATGTATTGAGTGAACGTCATTGTCAGAATTGGTTTTCGAAATTTCGTACTGGAAATTTCGATTTGAAAGATGCACCACGTTCAGGTCGGCCAATTAAAGCTGATGACGGAAAATAAAGGCTCTGGTGGATGCAAACCGTCGCATAACAACACGCGAAAGTGCTGAAAAGTTAAATTTATCGAATTCGACCGTTTACGATCATTCGAAACGCCTTGGATTCGTTTCAAAGCTCGATATTCGGGTTCCACACAATTTGAAGGAAATTGACTTGATTCGACGCATTACCATCTGCGATTCATCGTTGAAACGTGAAGAAAATGAACCATTTTTGAAGCGAATCATAACTGGAGATGAAAAATGGATTGTTTACAACAGTGTTAAGCGAAAACGATCATGGTCCAGGCAAGATGAACCTGCTCAATCGACATCCAAGGCAGATATTCATCAAAAGAAGATCATGCTTTCTGTATGGTGGGATTGGAAGGGAATCGTATTTTTCGAGCTACTACCAAGCAACCAGACGATTGATTCGAAAGTGTATTGTCGTCAGCTGGATGAATTGGATGCTGCCATCAAGCAGAAGCAACCAGAATTGGCGAATAGGAAAGGTGTCGTATTCCATCACGACAATGCCAGACCACACACAAGTTTGGTCACTCGCCAGAAGCTTTTACAGCTTGGATGGGATGTGCTACCACACCCACCATACTCCCCTGATCTGGCACCATCCGATTACCATTTGTTCCGGTCTCTACAAAATTCTTTGAACAATGTAAACTTCGATTCAAATGAAGGCGTCAAAAATCACTTGCTCCAATTTTTTGTCAATAAGGAGAAGGACTTCTATGAGCGTGGAATCTTAAAGTTGCCAGAAAGATGGCGAAAGGTAGTGAAACAAAATGGCCAATACATCACTGAATAAAATTTATTCTAAATATGAAAAAACCGCCTTTCATTTTTCCTTGAAAAAACGAAATAACTTTCCGAACAACCCAATATATATATATTGGGTTGGTCGGAAAGTAATTTCGTTTTTCACAAAGAGATGTCGTTAGTCGCGTTCCTCGATACTTAACCTTACTCTAAGCGACAAATTCGTTTTACATTTTGACAACTGACATTTCAGACGTCATTTAGTATCTTATTGTGTTGCGATCTGTCAAGTAATTGTTTTTTGGCATCACATCAAACATGGAAAATCAAAGTGAGCATTTTCGTAATATTTTGCTTTTTTACTACCGAAAGGGTAAAAATGCAGTGCAAGCGAGAAAAAAATTGGTGCCGTGTACGGAGAAGATGTATTGAGTGAACGTCATTGTCAGAATTGGTTTTGGAAATTTCGTACTGGAAATTTCGATTTGAAAGATGCACCACGTTCAGGTCGGCCAATTAAAGCTGATGACGGAAAATAAAGGCTCTGGTGGATGCAAACCGTCGCATAACAACACGCGAAAGTGCTGAAAAGTTAAATTTATCGAATTCGACCGTTTACGATCATTCGAAACGCCTTGGATTCGTTTCAAAGCTCGATATTCGGGTTCCACACAATTTGAAGGAAATTGACTTGATTCGACGCATTACCATCTGCGATTCATCGTTGAAACGTGAAGAAAATGAACCATTTTTGAAGCGAATCATAACTGGAGATGAAAAATGGATTGTTTACAACAGTGTTAAGCGAAAACGATCATGGTCCAGGCAAGATGAACCTGCTCAATCGACATCCAAGGCAGATATTCATCAAAAGAAGATCATGCTTTCTGTATGGTGGGATTGGAAGGGAATCGTATTTTTCGAGCTACTACCAAGCAACCAGACGATTGATTCGAAAGTGTATTGTCGTCAGCTGGATGAATTGGATGCTGCCATCAAGCAGAAGCAACCAGAATTGGCGAATAGGAAAGGTGTCGTATTCCATCACGACAATGCCAGACCACACACAAGTTTGGTCACTCGCCAGAAGCTTTTACAGCTTGGATGGGATGTGCTACCACACCCACCATACTCCCCTGATCTGGCACCATCCGATTACCATTTGTTCCGGTCTCTACAAAATTCTTTGAACAATGTAAACTTCGATTCAAATGAAGGCGTCAAAAATCACTTGCTCCAATTTTTTGTCAATAAGGAGAAGGACTTCTATGAGCGTGGAATCTTAAAGTTGCCAGAAAGATGGCGAAAGGTAGTGAAACAAAATGGCCAATACATCACTGAATAAAATTTATTCTAAATATGAAAAAACCGCCTTTCATTTTTCCTTGAAAAAACGAAATAACTTTCCGAACAACCCAATATATATATATTGGGTTGGTCGGAAAGTAATTTCGTTTTTCACAAAGAGATGTCGTTAGTCGCGTTCCTCGATACTTAACCTTACTCTAAGCGACAAATTCGTTTTACATTTTGACAACTGACATTTCAGACGTCATTTAGTATCTTATTGTGTTGCGATCTGTCAAGTAATTGTTTTTTGGCATCACATCAAACATGGAAAATCAAAGTGAGCATTTTCGTAATATTTTGCTTTTTTACTACCGAAAGGGTAAAAATGCAGTGCAAGCGAGAAAAAAATTGGTGCCGTGTACGGAGAAGATGTATTGAGTGAACGTCATTGTCAGAATTGGTTTTGGAAATTTCGTACTGGAAATTTCGATTTGAAAGATGCACCACGTTCAGGTCGGCCAATTAAAGCTGATGACGAGAAAATAAAGGCTCTGGTGGATGCAAACCGTCGCATAACAACACGCGAAATTGCTGAAAAGTTAAATTTATCGAATTCGACCGTTTACGATCATTTGAAACGCCTTGGATTCGTTTCAAAGCTCGATATTCGGGTTCCACACAATTTAAAGGAAATTGACTTGATTCGACGCATTACCATCTGCGATTCATTGTTGAAACGTTAAGAAAATGAACCATTTTTGAAGCGAATCATAACTCGAGATGAAAAATGGATTGTTTACGACAATGTTAAGCGAAAACGATCATGGTCCAGGCAAGATGAACCTGCTCAATCGACATCCAAGGCAGATATTCATCAAAAGAAGATCATGCTTTCTGTATGGTGGGATTGGAAGGGAATCGTATTTTTCGAGCTACTACCAAGCAACCAGACGATTGATTCGAAAGTGTATTGTCGTCAGCTGGATGAATTGGATGCTGCCATCAAGCAGAAGCGACCGGAATTGGCGAATAGGAAAGGTGTCGTATTCCATCACGACAATGCCAGACCACACACAAGTTTGGTCACTCGCCAGAAGCTTTTACAGCTTGGATGGGATGTGCTACCACACCCACCATACTCCCTTGATCTGGCACCATCCGATTACCATTTGTTCCGGTCTCTACAAAATTCTTTGAACAATGTAAACTTCGATTCAAATGAAGGCGTCAAAAATCACTTGCTTCAATTTTTTGTCAATAAGGAGAAGGACTTCTATGAGCGTGGAATCTTAAAGTTGCCAGAAATATGGCGAAAGGTAGTGGAACAAAATGGCCAAGACATCACTGAATAAAATTTATTTTAAATATGGAAAAACCGCCTTTCATTTTTCCTTGAAAAAACGAAATAACTTTCCCAACAACCCAATATATATCACGTACAAGAAATTGTTTTATATTTTATCTTCACTTTATGATCACGAAAATGTCAACAAATTAAAATATCGATTTCAACGTAGCAGTCGAAGATGCAGATTTCCCGCGTTTGCTTCTTTTAATTTTTCCCGTGTAATCTGCACTAGCACCAGGCAGCGTCGAGGGGCGGAAGTGTCGGTCATTGTGTCAGCGTGTCTCAGAGTAATGCATGTATTTAATGTTTGCCGGTTGAGCACCATCCCCCGGGTGGCTTGTTTGCGCACGTAATTGATGTTTGTGAAGATGAGGTGAGACGCGTGCCGACGACGTCGTGTTTGTTAGTGCACACACGTTAACCATTTTAACGTGAGAAACAAATAACGCATTAAAAGCGCAGCTATTCCATTAAAATTAATGCGCAACGAGCTCAATTCTCACGGCTGCGATCTCATCGATTTAAATGATCGATCTCCATGATCCAAGAGAAATTCGAAGAATTTAAAGAGAAATTAATACTTCTGCTTGGCAGTCAGCATTCGAGCTTTCTCGAAGTGGTCGTTTCATTCGCGGCACTATTAAAAATCAAAGTGACGGTCTCAACCCCCGCAGTTTAGCACCCTCTGACGGAGGAGCTCTAAACGGTGACATTTCGTGTCGTGCGGGCGTAATGTTGCCTCTCGTCTAGCTAATTGCACGGAATATATCGAGGACGTTGTAGACGATCCTACATGAAAGAACGCCCTCCACCTACCTACTCCCTGCTATAGAAATGTACTCGACTATAGATGACGGCAGAAATTGGTTCTCACTGTTCTCGCTTATATTATGCGCTCGCGTTTAAACGTGCATGAAGTAGTACAAGGACTGCAGATTTCGACTTTTGTGGAGCGATTCTGCAAATGTCACTTTCTCGCGGATTCATTTAACGGAATTCAAGTCTCGACCGAATGTCATTGATTTTTATGATGTTGGTATTGCGTACTTTCTCGTTTTGTTATGCGATTTATAAATTATATTAATTGCAATCTTCGTGATTGTAATTTAAATATTATAGCTACAATATTTAAATCAATTTAAATCAATGCGTCCTCATTTGTGGCGATAAAAAGTTACGTAAAGAACAGATTCACAAACTTACTTTCGAGTATTTGTTGTATCGTGAATTGAGTCCGTCGATATCACAACTCCATCCATCGCCCAGCTAGGAAGAATGCATTCTGCACTGCACGCATATCTAAAAAACACAGTTTCCTTTATTCGATTTTATGCAACTGTTGTTGCATAATACAGTTATGCAATATTATTCATGCTTTACTTGTTCATTTATTTAATTTTTGCATTGATATCGATGACGATAATTTTTCCTGATAGAATTTAACGAGAAATGCATTTCTTCCGACCAAATATAGAATTTTGCGGTATATAATTCTTACATCTGTGTTATGCACAATAGATACATGTAATTGTGATAGCAAAGGAGCTTAGGAACACCCTGTATAGTTGCGGGAAAATGCTGGAGAAAGGAGGATCACGGTGACCGAGACGCGTTGATAATTGCCGGTATCGGTTAACCCAGGGGGTGGTTATGGGTCCCGAACACCCTATGCCGGCGCTACGATCTGGCAGCCCCCTCGGTTCTCCCTGCGCGTGATCCCTTTTGCCCTTTATCCGGGAACCTCCGCGAGCCCCTTCGCTTCCGCTACCAGCGGCACCGGTAACTGCGACTAAGTCCACCCTCGTTCCCAGCGCTCAGGGGGGTGACTAAGGGTCAGAGGATCGTAACTGTCTCTCGCTTCTAAAAAATGGAAGGAATACATTAAGGACTCTGAGAGGCGAGACGGGACCTCGACTTCCGCCCTCGTGCAGGACTTTTCCTTCGATCGGGTGTAAATTTGTACTCACAAGGTACTTAGGCACGCTAATGATGCGCGGATTTGTATTGGGTTGGCCAAAAAGTAATTGCGTTTTTTTCCAATAGATGGACATACATGTCTTGAAATGTAACTAACTTCATTCTAAACCGCAAATTCATTATGTAGGTTAACAACTCACAGTTCAAGCTTGTTTTACAAAAAGAAAGTACACGATTTCGTTAACAATTGTTTGTTTGCCGTCGATTTCAAAATGGAAAATCAAAAAGAACATTTTCCTCATATTTTGTTTTATTACTTCCGAAAAGGGAAAAACGCTGTGCAAGCTCATAAAAAGTTACGTGATGTATATGGCGAAGATGCTTTAAAACTGCGGCAGTGCCAAAATTGGGTTACTAAATTTCGATCTGCAGATTTTAATGTAAAAGATGCACCACGCTCAGGAAGGCCAATCGAAATTGATGATGACAAAATAAAGGCACCGATCGATTCCAATCGGCGTTTAACGACACGAGAGACTGCCGAGAATCTTAACGTATCGAAATCGAGTGTTGAAAACCATTTAAAACGACTTGGATACATTAGTAAGCTCGATATTTGGGTACCACATGAGCTCAAAGTAATTCATCTCACTGAGCGTATTGACATCTGCGATTCTCTTTTGAAACGTGAGGAAAATGATCCATTTTTGAAACGGATGATAACAGGCGACGAAAAATCGATCGTCTACAACAACGTCAAACGAAAAAGATCGTGGAGCAAGCGTGATGAACCTGCTCAAAGCACTTCGAAAGCAGATATTCACCAAAGAAAGATTATGCTGTCAGTCTGGTGGGACTTTAAAGGTATTGTGTATTTTGAGCTGCTTGCAAGGAATCAAACCATTAATTCAGACGTATACTGTCGTCAACTGGATAAATTAAACGATGCCATTAAACAGAAACGTCGAGAATTGGTGAATCACAAAGGTGTTGTGTTTCACCATGATAACGCTAGACCACGTACAAGTTTGGTCACTCGTGAAAAATTGTTGCAGCTTGGATGGGATGTGTTACCACATCCACCATATTCGCCAGACCTGGCACCATCGGATTACCATTCGTTTCGTTCTTTTCAAAACGCCTTGAATGGTAAAACCTTGACTGCCGATGAGGATATCAAATGGTTCTTGGAATTGTTTTTTGCTGAAAAAGATAAGAACTTTTTTGAGCGCGGAATCATGAAGTTGCCTGAAAAATGGCAAAAGATAATCAAACAAAATGGACAATATATTGTTTAATAAAGTTTTTGTTTCCCATGAAAAATTCGCCTTTTATTTATATAAAAAAAAACGCAATTACTTTTTGGCCAACCCAATATATGGCGAAGATGCTTTAAAACTGCGGCAGTGCCAAAATTGGTTTACTAAATTTCGATCTGGAGATTTTAATGTGAAAGATGCACCACGCTCAGGAAGGCCAATCGAAATTGATGATGGCAAAATAAAGGCACTGATCGATTCCAATCGGCGTTTAACGACACGAGAGATTGCTGAGAATCTTAACGTATCGAAATCGAGTGTTGAAAACCATTTAAAACGACTTGGATACATTAGTAAGCTCGATATTTGGGTACCACATGAGCTCCAAGAAATTCATCTCACTGAGCGTATTGACATCTGCAATTCTCTTTTGAAACCTGAGGAAAATGATCGATTTTTGAAACGTATGATAACAGACGACGAAAAATGGATCGTCTACAACAACGTCAAACGAAAAAGATCGTGGAGCAAGCGTGATGAACCTGCTGAAAGCACTTGAAAAGCAGATATTCACCAAAGAAAGATTATGCTGTCAGTCTGGTGGGACTTTAAAGGTATTGTGTATTTTGAGCTGCTTGCAAGGAATCAAACCATTAATTCAGACGTATACTGTCGTCAACTGGATAAATTAAACGATGCCATCAAACAGAAACGTCGAGAATTGGTGAATCGCAAAGGCGTTGTGTTTCACCATGATAACGCTAGACCACGTACAAGTTTGGTCACTCGTGAAAAATTGTTGCAGCTTGGATGGGATGTGTTACCACATCCACCATATTCGCCAGACCCGGCACCATCAGATTACCATTCGTTTCGTTCTTTGCAAAACGCCTTGAATGGTAAAACCTTGACTGCTGATGAGGATATGAAATCGTTGTTGGAATTGTTTTTTGATGAAAAAGATAAGAACTTTTTTGAGCGCGGAATCATGAAGTTGCCTGAAAAATGGCAAAAGATAATCAAACAAAATGGACAATATATTGTTTAATAAAGTTTTTGTTTCCCATGAAAAATTCGCCTTTTATTTATATAAAAAAACGCAATTACTTTTTGGCCAACCCAATATATGGCGAAGATGCTTTAAAACTGCGGCAGTGTCAAAATTGGTTTACTAAATTTCGATCTGGAGATTTTAATGTGAAAGATGCACCACGCTCAGGAAGGCCAATCGAAATTGATGATGGCAAAATAAAGGCACTGATCGATTCCAATCGGCGTTTAACGACACGAGAGATTGCTGGGAATCTTAACATATCGAAATCGAGTGTTGAAAACCATTTAAAACGACTTGGATACATTAGTAAGCTCGATATTTGGGTACCACATGAGCTCAAAGAAATTCATCTCACTGAGCGTATTGACATCTGCGATTCTCTTTTGAAACGTGAGGAAAATGATCGATTTTTGAAACGTATGATAACAGGCGACGAAAAATGGATCGTCTACAACAACGTCAAACGAAAAAGATCGTGGAGCAAGCATGATGAACCTGCTGAAAGCACTTGAAAAGCAGATATTCACCAAAGAAAGATTATGCTGTCAGTCTGGTGGGACTTTAAAGGTATTGTGTATTTTGAGCTGCTTGCAAGGAATCAAACCATTAATTCAGACGTATACTGTCGTCAACTGGATAAATTAAACGATGCCATCAAACAGAAACGTCGAGAATTGGTGAATCGCAAAGGCGTTGTGTTTCACCATGATAACGCTAGACCACGTACAAGTTTGGTCACTCGTGAAAAATTGTTGCAGCTTGGATGGGATTGTGTTACCACATCCACCATATTCGCCAGACCCGGCACCATCAGATTACCATTCGTTTCGTTCTTTGCAAAACGCCTTGAATGGTAAAACCTTGACTGCTGATGAGGATATGAAATCGTTGTTGGAATTGTTTTTTGCTGAAAAAGATAAGAACTTTTTTGAGCGCGGAATCATGAAGTTGCCTGAAAAATGGCAAAAGATAATCAAACAAAATGGACAATATATTGTTTAATAAAGTTTTTGTTTCCCATGAAAAATTCGCCTTTTATTTATATAAAAAAACGCAATTACTTTTTGGCCAACCCAATATATGACGAAGATGCTTTAAAACTGCGGCAGTGTCAAAATTGGTTTACTAAATTTCGATCTGCAGATTTTAATGTGAAAGATGCACCACGCTCAGGAAGGCCAATCGAAATTGATGATGGCAAAATAAAGGCACTGATCGATTCCAATCGGCGTTTAACGACACGAGAGATTGCTGGGAATCTTAACATATCGAAATCGAGTGTTGAAAACCATTTAAAACGACTTGGATACATTAGTAAGCTCGATATTTCGGTACCACATGAGCTCAAAGAAATTCATCTCACTGAGCGTATTGACATCTGCGATTCTCTTTTGAAACGTGAGGAAAATGATCGATTTTTGAAACGTATGATAACAGGCGACGAAAAATCGATCGTCTACAACAACGTCAAACGAAAAAGATCGTGATGAACCTGCTGAAAGCACTTGAAAAGCAGATATTCACCAAAGAAAGATTATGCTGTCAGTCTGGTGGGACTTTAAAGGTATTGTGTATTTTGAGCTGCTTGCAAGGAATCAAACCATTAATTCAGACGTATACTGTCGTCAACTGGATAAACTAAATGATGCCATCAAACAGAAACGTCGAGAATTGGTGAATTGCAAAGGTGTTGTGTTTCGCCATGATAACGCTAGACCACGTACAAGTTTGGTCACTCGTGAAAAATTGTTGCAGCTTGGATGGGAGGTGTTACCACATCCACCATATTCGCCAGACCTGGCACCATCAGATTACCATTTGTTTCGTTCTTTGCAAAACGCCTTGAATGGTAAAACCTTGACTGCTGATGAGGATATCAAATCGTTGTTGGAATTGTTTTTTGCTGAAAAAGATAAGAACTTTTTTAAGCGCGGAATCATGAAGTTGCCTGAAAAATGGCAAAAGATAATCAAACAAAATGGACAATATATTGTTTAATAAAGTTTTTGTTTCCCATGAAAAATTCGCCTTTTATTTATAGAAAAAAAACGCAATTACTTTTTGGCCAACCCAATATGTATTTAGATGAGTACACGCGTGACTGATTCCGTTTGAGACTATCGATGATTAAATTAGATAATCGTTTTAGAGATGCAATCTTCTTATAATGCAGTTTTGCTATAAAAAATATCGTGATCCAATACTTATTTTTGCAAGTATTAATTATCTGTCCTCGCCAATAGAAATTAGACATGAAAAACACAAATTAGTTATTTTCTCACTCGCGAGAATTGCGTTTCTCATCTACCTGCTTTAAACGCACACGGTCAGTATTACCGTTCAAGACAATAAATCATATCAACTCACGTGAGTTTATCCCTCTGTTCGCCCTCTCTGTCTTTTTCTCTTTTCCCCACCCTTCGCCCTCTCATTCTGCGCGCCGTCGTTCAGGTCGATCGCGCACGGCCGATTCTGGCATCCCCGCGGGGTTCCGTCTTTCTGCTCGCGCGGTTCTCCTACGGCTCGTTGCAGGCCCCGTGACTAATCATGATAGTTCCGCCCGGGAACGGCGGGGACACACGACTCTCGGTTCCGGTTCCGGCGCGTGCTGTCCACCCCCTCGCTGCGGCCCCACCGCGCGTTCAACCGCCCGCTTGCTACCCCCTCGGCGTTGCCTGGCGTGTCGCCCTCCCGCGCAATTATTGCGCTTCGCAACAAAGAGCGACGTGCGCGACTTCGAGAAGGGCCAGGTTGCTCCTGTCGCTGCCTTATCTTCGACCCTTCGGCTTGGATCTGTCGCTTCGCGGGTCCTTTCTCTGCCCTTTGTGCCTTCTCCCTTGCGACATCGTCAAACGTACCCGCTCCTACCCGACGATCCCGCGTCCCCATATAATGCGCGATACAACTGAATATTTCAATTGGAAATTTGAATGCGAAGACTTGGGGACGTAAGAAATCTCTGCGCGGAGAACGAGCTGTGGATTTCTTAATGATTCCATCGCGATGGATGGTTTCGTGATCACGATTTCCCACAAACTGTCTCAAATTTACCATAAGCTCAATTGAGAAAATCGGGACAAAGTGAGAAGACCAGTAGAGGTTTCTTCCGGGATTATATATAGGATTTTGGATTTCCACCCCGGATCTTTGTCAGGACTTTACCCGATCGTGTTCTCGTCCTTTCCTCGCGCACTTCCAGCGTGTATTACCAGCACACGTCGAGGAGCAGCGAGGTTGCTCGCCGGCCCCACGAACGAATCATTATTCATTCTCGCGCGACCTATGGCCCACCCACCCGACGTCGCGAAATAACCTCGTTAAGCCGCTAACTGCCACGGCTGGTCTGGCTGGCTGGCAAGAGCGTGCTATCAGGCAGCGATGAGGAGGAAAAGACGCAGAAGGGGACCCTCCGCGGGAAGAAGAGGGCGAGGGAGGAAGGAGGAAGAGAGTACGTAAGTCGTGCGAGTATCACCGCCGGAGTGAAAGGTGCAAAGGACGAGGGAGGAAACAGGAGAGCAAGAGAGAGAGGGTGAAAGTTCTGCCTCTCCCCGCGTGACTCGGCGGAAACTCGAACGAGAGCGATCCGCCCTTGCGACGCGGTTTATTATACGATCGCGCGAGGGTGCACGCGCGTGCTGAACGCGACTTCGTAGATCCGGCATCCCCCGGTAGATCGTATTACGCGATAAATTTTAATTCTCGCTCGAGATCGCCGAGTTTACATACCGCGGCGCGTTTTCCCGCGATTCGCCGCTTCTCGATTCGATTAATTGCACGATAAATAAATAGATGAGATATTCCGAGATATTCGGGAGTCTATGGAGTGACACTGACAAGGAAAGGTTTTTAGGTGTTACACTCGGATTTCAAAAATTGTTTGCATGCAGGTAGGGAGGTCCCCAAATAGAAGAAAAATTATAAAAGTAGCGGCCCAAATGCATATTTGCGCGCAACGTGCGCAATTTTCGATGTTAGGTTAATTACTCAAAAATGCTATTTCCAATCGAATTCTTTACATTTTTTATTTCACCTAATGCACAACGCTTGAAAAAGAAATTAAAACTGAAAGAATTAAAAACCTCCCTTGACCAGATCTTTTATGTCCTCGTTATGGATTCTGATCAAATCTATTTAAAGTCGCATACAATAAATCACGCAGAAAGAGCAAACTACGATTTGCGCAATGCACAATTATTCCAAATTGTGTGCATTGGCGGTTACAGTAAAAAATTAAAAAAGTTACGATGCAAATACCATTTTTGAGCAACGGGCCTTTTATACGCACTGCGCTCGCGCGGCACGAAATTACATTAGACGCTCGTATTTTCTAAACACACACAAGTACACACACGCACACAGAAGCACATACGCGCGCACACACACACACACAAAATTATTCAAAGCAATATAAATGTGCATTAGGTGAAATAAAAAATGTAAAGAATTCGATTGGAAATAGCATTTTTGAGTAATTAACCTAACATCGAAAATTGCGCACGTAGCGCGCAAATATGCATTTGGGCCGCTACTTTTCTAATTTTTCTTCTATTTGGGGACCTCCTTACCTGCATGCAAACAATTTTTGAAATCCGAGTGTAACACCTAAAAACCTTCCCTTGTGAGACAGTACTCTTCTGATAAAAGCTAAAAATAACTCTAATTATTATTAGAGAAATGAAGAGAGGTGTAGATGGGAAAAATAATAATAAGGAAGCCTCATCATTCGGCCCTTGAACGGAAATCTGCATTAATGGAATTTCAGATATAAATTTTCCTGTTAAAATATTAAAAGTTTTTTATTATATAAATTTAGATTAATATAAATGTTGCTGTCCGCTGATTTCTTCTTGTGAAGATTATCATGGCAAGATCATATCGACGTCGCAATGTCGCGAATATTAGCGATGATCGGTCAAGAAGATGACGACGAGAACACGTTTGAGCATCCTCAACATGCCAGCATCAGCAAAGTGGAATCAATAGCGATATGTCGTCCACTAAGTACGCGCAAAACTCCTTCAAGTTCCTGGGACGCCTGAATAGATGGCATCGTGTTGCGAAATCATCCCTTATTTTAGTTTCCCTAAAACATGGCAGATGTCCCGCGTGCTGTTTCATCCCTCTGGTTGCAAACGATATTATTCTGCTTGGAGGGTTGCGAGCGTCCACACATGTGAATCATAGTTAATTACTGCACCGATAGGCATATTACATCACTTTGCTATTACATCGCGATGTAATGTAATTTTACATTGCAATTCCCATGCGCTTCGAGTGACACACGCAATTTTCAGTCGACAATAAATAAGATACCATGATCTGTATTCTAATATTTTATTATTTTAAATACTATTCATGGAGAGCTGTGAGAAATATTTCTGATTTCTTTGAATTTTTAAATAATATTTAAATCCACCAGCTTCGAACTTCTTTAACCATATAATTCGGACATTATTTATCCCAGTTTCCATCACAAGTTTCGATTGTTCAATCCCGAATATGCTCGCATCACTCTCCTATCATGAATCTCTCAATTTCAACATAGTTATAATTATCCGTTTCTCATCGGATTTCCTGGGTGCACTCGGCACTTCCTACGAACGCGCTTAAAAGCCGCGACGAGATTGGCCCTTTAGCGTCAAAGCGTCGTGCGAGAAGTTACCCCGTCACCTCCGTTAGTTGGGAAAGAAGCGGGCCCTTTAACCGCGCGACAAAGGTGAGGGTCGAGATCGTCAAGTGTGGTAGTGTGTGATCTGTTGCTCGCACGCTGCGGTGCACGCCGACAATATTGACTGCGAGCCAAGGAAAGCCAGAAAAAAATGGGAGAAGGGGAGGAGGAGCACGTGGGAGACGGCTGCTAAGGGACTCCCTTTTCCAATGCTCACTCCCCAGTCACTCCTTCATTGACGGAACATTAAGCACACACGATAACGCATGATTAACTGGCTAACTGACTCTCTCTTTCTCTCTCTCGCCAGCGGGGGATGAAGAGACCGCGCCTGCCGCTTTTCGCGACGTCATCGTCGTCACTTCCGAAATAAAATAGACCCTCGTTCGTTCCCGTGACGAGCGATTGGCGTCTCGGCGTTAATCGGTCGGTCGACCGGTAATTTCACAGGCGACAACGTCTGCTCGAGCCGGGCGACGTGTTCACGATTTTACGAGAAATGCATTTGTATGTCAGAAAGAGGGACTGCGATGATTACATACGTTCGTTTGAATTAATTAACATAAAGTATATTTAGCAGATGATATTTTATTGTTATGTATTATTATTGTCAGGATTGAGAGTACAATACGAATATTTGCTGACATCAAGTGGTCGATGCTTCATATGTGTGTGAACGAGTAGAAGCTACAGCCGACCGACGCTTTTCACTGTCGAAAGTTACGACTGTTATGTATGAGTTACATTGCAGATACGTAAAACTGATTGAAAATCGCGGACCGTGAACTCTGATAAAATCTGGGATATGATAAAGCGAGCTTCGCGCTCCATCGTATGCATTAGTTATGAGTACAACGTCACCGTGCGTTTTACGCAGTCATTACAGCTGCGATGATTAATTCTTCGCGAGGGTGCAACTAATTATCATAAATTTTATTACTGCTCGTACGATATCTATTCCTTCCTCCCCATGACGATTCGAAAAAGGAGTGACTGTGAAATTTATCGTTGTATATTCCGTTAAATATGTCACGGTTGTAACAATTACACAAGCCCTCAACAATTTTCAGAAACAAGTCTGAAAAAATCTCGAGTGTAAGATCTGGAAAGATAGTCGAAACTGACAGGTCGTATAGAGGATCAGAATGAAAACAAGTTGATCACAACAGTAGGAGTATTGGCCGTACAGCCTAAAACCTAGGCGTGTGAACCAGGGATCCCGGAGAGCTCGAGGTCAAATCTAAGGCAGTCTCCTAGTTATTTTTCGCCTCTTACAATTCAGAAGTGGGATAAAATCCGCTACCCCTCGAAGACAGTTGAGATTCATCCGCTACCTCTCGAAGAGGAGGGAGTTGAGAAGTAGCTGGCCGGTAGCGAAGCCTGAACATGGAGGTCGGGACGGACTCAGAGGAGTGAACCAACATGGAGATTGGGAAGGACTCAGAGGAGTGAACCAACATGGAGATTGGGAACGACTCGGAGGAGTGAACCAACATGGAGGTTGGGAGGGACTCAGAAGAGTGAACCAAAAATGGAGGTTGGGAGGGACTCAAGTGGAGTGAACCGACTATTTGGAGACATTCGGGGACGAATGTAATGTCAGGCTGGCCGAGCTGTAAGATCTGGAAAGATAGTCGAGACTGACAGGTCGTATAGAGAATCGGACTGAAAACAAGTTGATCACAACAATAGGAATATTGGCCGTACAGCCTAAGACCTAGGCGTGTGAACCAGGGATCCCGGAGAGCTCGAGTTCAAATCTAAGGCAGTCTCCTAGTTATTTTTCGCCTCTTACAATTCAGAAGTGGGATAAAATCCGCTACCCCTCGGAGACAGTTGAGATTCATCCGCTACCCCTCGAAGAGGAGGGAGTTGAGAAGCAGCTGGCCGGTAGCGAAGCCTGAACATGGAGGTCGGGACAGCCTCAGAGGAGTGAACCAACATGGAGATTGGGAAGGACTCAGAGGAGTGAACCAACATGGAGATTGGGAACGACTCGGAGGAGTGAACCAACATGGAGGTTGGGAGGGACTCAGAAGAGTGAACCAAAAACGGATGTTGGGAAGGACTCAGAAGAGTGAACCAAAAATGGAGGTTGGGAGGGACTCAAGTGGAGTGAACTGACGATTTGGAGACATTCGGGGACGAATGTAATGTCAGGCTGGCCGAGCTGTAAGATCTGGAAAGATAGTCGAGACTGACAGGTCGTATAGAGGATCAGAATGAAAACAAGTTGATCACAACAGTAGGAATATTGGCCGTACAGCCTAAGACCTAGGCGTGTGAACCAGGGATCCCGGAGAGTTCGAGTTCAAATCTAAGATAGTCTCCTAGTTATTTTTCGCCTCTTACAATTCAGAAGTGGGATAAAATCCGCTACCCCTCGAAGACAGTTGAGATTCATCCGCTACCCCTCGGAGAGGAGGGAGTTGAGAAGCAGCTGGCCGGTAGTGAAGCCTGAACATGGAGGTCAGGACGGACTCAGAGGAGTGAACCAACATGGAGATTGGGAAGAACTCAGAGGAGTGAACCAACATGGAGATTGGGAACGACTCGGAGGAGTGAACCAACATGGAGGTTGGGAGGGACTCAGAAGAGTGAACCAAAAACGGATGTTGGGAAGGACTCAGAAGAGTGAACCAAAAATGGAGGTTGGGAGGGACTCAAGTGGAGTGAACCGACGATTTGGAGACATTCGGGGACGAATGTAATGTCAGGCTGGCCGAGCTGTAAGATCTGGAAAGATAGTCGAGACTGACAGGTCGTATAGAGGATCGGACTGAAAACAAGTTGATCACAACAGTAGGAATATTGGCCGTACAGCCTAAGACCTAGGCGTGTGAACCAGGGATCCCGGAGAGTTCGAGTTCAAATCTAAGATAGTCTCCTAGTTATTTTTCGCCTCTTACAATTCAGAAGTGGGATAAAATCCGCTACCCCTCGAAGACAGTTGAGATTCATCCGCTACCCCTCGGAGAGGAGGGAGTTGAGAAGCAGCTGGCCGGTAGTGAAGCCTGAACATGGAGGTCAGGACGGACTCAGAGGAGTGAACCAACATGGAGATTGGGAAGAACTCAGAGGAGTGAACCAACATGGAGATTGGGAACGACTCGGAGGAGTGAACCAACATGGAGGTTGGGAGGGACTCAGAAGAGTGAACCAAAAATGGAGGTTGGGAGGGACTCAAGTGGAGTGAACCGACTATTTGGAGACATTCGGGGACGAATGTAATGTCAGGCTGGCCGAGCTGTAAGATCTGGAAAGATAGTCGAGACTGACAGGTCGTATAGAGAATCGGACTGAAAACAAGTTGATCACAACAATAGGAATATTGGCCGTACAGCCTAAGACCTAGGCGTGTGAACCAGGGATCCCGGAGAGCTCGAGTTCAAATCTAAGGCAGTCTCCTAGTTATTTTTCGCCTCTTACAATTCAGAAGTGGGATAAAATCCGCTACCCCTCGGAGACAGTTGAGATTCATCCGCTACCCTCGAAGAGGAGGGAGTTGAGAAGCAGCTGGCCGGTAGCGAAGCCTGAACATGGAGGTCGGGACAGCCTCAGAGGAGTGAACCAACATGGAGATTGGGAAGGACTCAGAGGAGTGAACCAACATGGAGATTGGGAACGACTCGGAGGAGTGAACCAACATGGAGGTTGGGAGGGACTCAGAAGAGTGAACCAAAAACGGATGTTGGGAAGGACTCAGAAGAGTGAACCAAAAATGGAGGTTGGGAGGGACTCAAGTGGAGTGAACTGACGATTTGGAGACATTCGGGGACGAATGTAATGTCAGGCTGGCCGAGCTGTAAGATCTGGAAAGATAGTCGAGACTGACAGGTCGTATAGAGGATCGAATGAAAACAAGTTGATCACAACAGTAGGAATATTGGCCGTACAGCCTAAGACCTAGGCGTGTGAACCAGGGATCCCGGAGAGTTCGAGTTCAAATCTAAGATAGTCTCCTAGTTATTTTTCGCCTCTTACAATTCAGAAGTGGGATAAAATCCGCTACCCCTCGAAGACAGTTGAGATTCATCCGCTACCCCTCGGAGAGGAGGGAGTTGAGAAGCAGCTGGCCGGTAGTGAAGCCTGAACATGGAGGTCAGGACGGACTCAGAGGAGTGAACCAACATGGAGATTGGGAAGACTCAGAGGAGTGAACCAACATGGAGATTGGGAACGACTCGAGGAGTGAACCAACATGGAGGTTGGGAGGGACTCAGAAGAGTGAACCAAAAACGGATGTTGGGAAGGACTCAGAAGAGTGAACCAAAAATGGAGGTTGGGAGGGACTCAAGTGGAGTGAACCGACGATTTGGAGACATTCGGGGACGAATGTAATGTCAGGCTGGCCGAGCTGTAAGATCTGGAAAGATAGTCGAGACTGACAGGTCGTATAGAGGATCGGACTGAAAACAAGTTGATCACAACAGTAGGAATATTGGCCGTACAGCCTAAGACCTAGGCGTGTGAACCAGGGATCCCGGAGAGTTCGAGTTCAAATCTAAGACAGTCTCCTAGTTATTTTTCGCCTCTTACAATTCAGAAGTGGGATAAAATCCGCTACCCCTCGAAGACAGTTGAGATTCATCCGCTACCCCTCGGAGAGGAGGGAGTTGAGAAGCAGCTGGCCGGTAGTGAAGCCTGAACATGGAGGTCGGACGGACTCAGAGGAGTGAACCAACATGGAGATTGGGAAGAACTCAGAGGAGTGAACCAACATGGAGATTGGGAACGACTCGGAGGAGTGAACCAACATGGAGGTTGGGAGGGACTCAGAAGAGTGAACCAAATCGGATGTTGGGAAGGACTCAGAAGAGTGAACCAAAAATGGAGGTTGGGAGGGACTCAAGTGGAGTGAACCGACGATTTGGAGACATTCGGGGACGAATGTAATGTCAGGCTGGCCGAGCTGTAAGATCTGGAAAGATAGTCGAGACTGACAGGTCGTATAGAGGATCGGACTGAAAACAAGTTGATCACAACAGTAGGAATATTGGCCGTACAGCCTAAGACCTAGGCGTGTGAACCAGGGATCCCGGAGAGTTCGAGTTCAAATCTAAGATAGTCTCCTAGTTATTTTTCGCCTCTTACAATTCAGAAGTGGGATAAAATCCGCTACCCCTCGAAGACAGTTGAGATTCATCCGCTACCCCTCGGAGAGGAGGGAGTTGAGAAGCAGCTGGCCGGTAGTGAAGCCTGAACATGGAGGTCAGGACGGACTCAGAGGAGTGAACCAACATGGAGATTGGGAAGGATTCAGAGGAGTGAACCAACATGGAGATTGGGAACGACTCGGAGGAGTGAACCAACATGGAGATTGGGAGGGACTCAGAAGAGTGAACCAAAAACGGATGTTGGGAAGGACTCAGAAGAGTGAACCAAAAATGGAGGTTGGGAGGGACTCAAGTGGAGTGAACCGACGATTTGGAGACATTCGGGGACGAATGTAATGTCAGGCTGGCCGAGCTGTAAGATCTGGAAAGATAGTCGAGATTGACAGGTCGTATAGAGGATCGGACTGAAAACAAGTTGATCACAACAGTAGGAGTATTGGCCGTACAGCCTAAGACCTAGGCGTGTGAACCAAGGATCCCGGAGAGTTCGAGTTCAAATCTAAGATAGTCTCCTAGTTATTTTTCGCCTCTTACAATTCAGAAGTGGGATAAAATCCGTTACCCCTCGAAGACAATTGAGATTCATCCGCTACCCCTCGAAGAGGAGGAAGTTGAGAAGCAGCTGGCCGGTAGCGAAGCCTGAACATGGAGGTCGGGACGGACTCAGAGGAGTGAACCAACATGGAGATTGGGAAGGACTCAGAGGAGTGAACCAACATGGAGGTTGGGAGGGACTCAGAAGAGTGAACCAAAAACGGATGTTGGGAGGGACTCGGAAGAGTGAACCGAAAATGGAGGTTGGGAGGGACTCAAGTGGAGTGAACCGACGATTTGGAGACATTCGGGGACGAATGTAATGTCAGGCTGGCCGAGCTGTAAGATCTGGAAAGATAGTCGAGACTGACAGGTCGTATAGAGGATCGGACTGAAAACAAGTCGATCACAACAGTAGGAGTATTGGCCGTACAGCCTAAGACCTAGGCGTGTGAACCAGGGATCCCGGAGAGTTCGAGTTCAAATCTAAGGCAGTCTCCTAGTTATTTTTTGCCTCTTACACGAGTCTCTTTTAGTACCTAAGTAAACCATCGAATTTCTCGAAACCGGAATGATCCGGCTCGACTGCGCGATTATCGGATCTCGCAAGATGTTCCGGCGAGAAACACGAGACAATCTCGGTCGATCGCGACGTGTTACCTCCGCGAGGAGGCATGCCTCGTGGCGTTTCAATCGTGGAAAAGCGGTTTGGATATGTTCGCGATCGTCGCACCCGGTCGTGGAGGAAAGCATGACGAAGCGAACGGAGAAATATACGAGCGGGAGGAAAGAGTGGCGACCGGCAAGGCCGCCACGAGAGCGAGAATGACGAAGCGACCGGTGTTTGCGGCGTCCGCCGCCGCCGCCCCGGCCGCCGACAAAAAGGCGAGAGAATTTCCTGAAATCCTTTCTGAGGGTCTGATTGCCATCATTATCGTGGAGTGGGTAGGAGTAGTAACAGCACCGTTGGGGAGGATAGAGCAGGGATGGGTTTCGTTCGGGCTGGCAGGAGGATGAGAATGGTTAGGAGTGGAAGCCTCCCCGCGCGATGGGGCGACCGGGGCGAGGTGAGGAGAGGGCGGGATGGCGAGCGAGTGGAGGACAATCAGCGGTATTCAGCGCGAGTTGAGGACTGGAAGACCAAGGGAAGCCGCGGGTTGAAACAGCGTCGACGACGACGACGACTACTACTACTACCATCACCAACACCATCACGATCAAGAGGACGAGCGCGTTTCTACGTTTCTCCCGTGCGGAATCGATCGACTACCGACACCCGATTCGACGTAACACCCCGCCGTTCCCGGCCACCGGAAGCTGCTGAACTGTGGCAGTCGAACGGCGCGTTCCTGCGGATTCCGCGGATCGAATTCCGTCGGAGAATCGTGTACGCGGTGGACCGCAGTGTCTTCTTTATATTGCTCACGAATATGATTAATGATGAACTTTCAATTATCTGCGAAGAATTGCGGAACGGAAGTTTAAAGCAGGAAAAGATGCTTTTTAATATTTAACGCGTTGCGGAAATAATTTAAATAAGACATTTTTTATGAGACTAGAGTAACGTAATAATTTCACGTAGATTTTTGACTATCCCTGTAATTATAGTATTAAATGAATGTGCTCGAATCGGATGCTATGCAATTATATTGCCAGCAAGTTTCCTGTGTATGGTGATGAATAACTATAGTTCACAACTAAATATAGAGATAATAACAGTTGCATGAAAGGCTACATTGTGGATCGCTTCATATATGGAAATGCAATCCTCGACAGGCATAATATGTTGAAATTCTGATTTATAACTACAACTTTAAATAAAATACATTTTATTTAAATTTCCTTTTATTAAATACGTATCCGTTGCGGTTGCAGCGTTGAAAAGGACGCCAGATGAAACTGTGAAACAGCATTCCGCGTAATTGCATAAACCTAAGTGGGAAATCATTAGCTGATTCTTCGCGAAACCAGGCGATAATTGTTGCAACTGTTGCCGATGACACATTGAGGAGAGGAACATTCGCGGAGCACGCGGTGCATCGCGGCATTCCGCGAAAGAAAACCATGACCTCGGTTCGCCGATTTCTTCGACCTTCCTGTTTCGCCTCATGCCTCGCACCCCCACGCGGGGGAGGTGGAGGACGCTATCTTTCCCTTTCCCTCTCTCTCTCCCGTATCGCCATCGCTCGTCGGGCCTCGCGGATTAAAACGAGATAACCGAGTAACAATGGAACCCAGCTCTCTTTCTTCCGCTCCCTCCCTCTCTGTCTTTCGCTCACGCGAGTCACACACACGTGTATTCGCGGTGTGGCGCGGCGTGGCATGCTGGCGATGCGATGTGGCCTCGACGCGACTCGATTCGCGTGGCGGCGGCTGATCGATGCGTCGCCATGACGACGCTTCCGCCGCCAGTCATCCAGCTACCTCCGCACACCCCTCTTTCACGACCTCCTCCTCCGGCCGCCACCACACCGTCGTCGCACCAACCAACCCTCCCGACGTGGGTGGATGGTGGGTGCCCACTCATTGCGCCATTTGTTACCGGCACCGTGATCCTCTGCCGTTGGTTCCGCGCGGAGTATCGCGAGATACCAGGTCGTCCTGCGATCTCTAATCGACGCCTTCCTGAGACGCGCATTGTCCCCGGCTTCCTTCCCCCGCGTCGCGTGATCCGTCCACCGACTGTCCATTCGAAATTACACTGTCGCAACGCACACCTTGCGAACACCGCTATTTATCCGAGACGAGGAGCATGAACTTGAAACTCGCGTCGCGTCGCGAGTCGCACAGTCGCAACTGTGTGTCACGTACGCGCATTGATCCAATTCGACACGTCGAACTGACCCGGGCGTGTGGCCCGGGTCACTCGCGCACAACCAGGACGCAAATTAATTACCAGCCCGGCGGACGATCCGCGAAGCAAGAGAGATAGCCATTTTTTGTTTATTTTAATCCCGACGATCCCGGCTGCCGTTATCAGCGGCGCATTCGTCATCTCGCGGCGGGAAAGCGCGCACCGCGCGCGAGCACGCCGCGGGCGCGCGATGTAAATAATCGTTTATTGATTAACTGTTTGACTGCGCAAGTCGAGTTAACTATGGCTAATCTCTGATTTGTAACGCCTCCCCACTCGCGCCGCGCGTGAGGGTGGTTGCTCCGGGGTGACGCGGAGGGGGAGGGATAAACGGGGGTCGCGAGGGATGCGGGGCTAGTATTCCCCCTCGGCACGTAGTTTTCGCCTCTGCAACCCTCCTGGCGCTAACACGGAATTAATATCTCGCGAGTTAGCGCCCCCCTTTTCATCCCCCTCGACGGCCCCAAAACGGAAATGAGCGCGCGGATGCCTCCGCTTCGCTTCGTCCTTTCCCTCGCACCATCGTGCCATCACTCTCTCTCTCTCTCTCTCTTCCTCTCTCGCGGTCCTATTCCTGCTTCTGTCTCCTCTTCGAACTTCCATCCTCATCGTGTCTCTTCCGCCCTACGTTCGCTTCTGGCATTCTCACCGACGCAACACGTCAAAACTTTCAGGGCCGGTTTATCCGACAGGCACTTACAGACATTATGCTTATGAACTCGGAGAAACGAGGAATACGGTACTACGTCTACTTCGTACGCGGTCCGCAAGAAGGTACTCGGTGAAGTCAAAATTAAGGAGCGTTTAATTAAAGATCTCAGGGGTACAACGTAGCTCAGTTATTATCTGGTTTATTAAGGGGGGAGCCTGCTTTAGAACGCTGAAAATAAGGTATATTTTACGAATTTTTTTGGAGAAACTATACAGCGGATCATTATAAAACTTTGATGCATTTATTAGTACATGTTTAAAGATAAAAAAAATTATTTTTTGATTTGAATATATCGCCTGTAGAGGTCGTCCTGGAGGCATCTTAGTGCAGCCGGCATTGTAAATTGGTGAGCATTCTCCCGCCTCCAAATTTCATCCAAACTGAAAAATTGAAATATTTTCTCGTTATTTATGAATTCCCATCGTCGATGAACCTTTAATATTCATAAAAACATTAAGTTAAACAATTATTTTTGCATGAAAAAGTTCAAAAACTTTGCCTAAAAATCGTACTTTTGTGTTCTAAGCTCCACCATTTTGGCACTTCCAACTTTTTTCTTCTCTCTTTGGTTCATCGACGATGGGAATTCATACATACGAGAACACATTTCAATTTTTCAGTTTAGACGAAATTCGGAGGCAGGAGAATGCTCACCAATTTGCAATGCCGGCGACGCGGCTGCACTAAGATTTCTCCAGGACGACCTCTACAAGCGATATATTCAAATCAAAAAATAATTTTTTTATCTTTAAACATGTACTAATAAATGCATTGTAAATTGGTGAGCATTCTCCTGCCTCCAAATTTCATCCAAACTGAAAAATTGAAATATTTTCTCGTTATTTATGAATTCCCATCGTCGATGAACCTTTAATATTCATAAAAACATTACTTTTGCATGAAAAAGTTCAACAACTTTGCCTAAAAATCGTACTTTTGTGTTCTAAGCTCCACCATTTTGGCACTTTTCAACTTTTTTCTTCTCTCTTTGGTTCATCGACGATGGGAATTCATAAATAACGAGAAAATATTTCAATTTTTCAGTTTGGATGAAATTTGGAGGCAGGAGAATGCTCACCAATTTACAATGCATTTATTAGTACATGTTTAAAGATAAAAAAATTATTTTTTGATTTGCATATATCGCTTGTAGAGGTCGTCCTGGAGAAATCTTAGTGCAGCCGCGTCGCCGGCATTGCAAATTGGTGAGCATTCTCCTGCCTCCAAATTTCATCCAAACTGAAAAATTGAAATATTTTCTCGTTATTTATGAATTCCCATCGTCGATGAACCTTTAATATTCATAAAAACATTAAGTTAAACAATTATTTTTGCATGAAAAAGTTCAAAAACTTTGCCTAAAAATCGTACTTTTGTGTTCTAAGCTCCACCATTTTGGCACTTTTCAACTTTTTTCTTCTCTCTTTGGTTCATCGACGATGGGAATTCATAAATAACGAGAAGATATTTCAATTTTTCAGTTTAGAAGAAATTTGGAGGCAGGTGAATGCTCACCAATCTGCAATGCTGACGACGCGGCTGCACTAAGATTTCTCCAGGACGACCTCTACAGGCGATATATTCAAATAAAAAATAATTTTTTTATCTTTAAACATGTACTAATAAATGCATTGTAAATTGGTGAGCATTCTCCTGCCTCCAAATTTCATCCAAACTGAAAAGTTGAAATATTTTCTCGTTATTTATAAATTCCCATCGTCGATGAACCTTTAATATTCATAAAAACATTAAGTTAAACAATTATTTTTGCATGAAAAAGTTCAAAAACTTTGCCTAAAAATCGTACTTTTGTGTTCTAAGCTCCACCATTTTGGCACTTTTCAACTTTTTTCTTCTCTCTTTGGTTCATCGACGATGGGAATTCATAAATAACGAGAAGATATTTCAATTTTTCAGTTTAGACGAAATTTGGAGGCAGGAGAATGCTCACCAATTTGCAACGCCGGCGACGCGGCTGCACTAAGATTTCTCCAGGACGACCTCTACAAGCGATATATTCAAATCGAAAAATAATTTTTTTATCTTTAAACATGTACTAATAAATGCATAAAAGTTTTTAATGATCCGCTGTATAGTTTCTCCAAAAACAATTCGTAAAATATACCTTATTTTCAGCGTTCTAAGCAGGCTCCCCCTTAAGTGTAATAAAGTTTAACACTGCGAGTGTTAACTTTACTTAACTCGGTCCTAGTAAAATTGCAAATTGTTCATTAATATTATAGAAATTGCTAAATCGCAAAGCAAGTTATGGCATATTAAACTTATATTATCGTACTACTCTACATAAATACTACGGACAGTTGATTGGATAATTTTGAAATATCGTTTTCGACTTTATTTTAAAAAATTGACCGTGAAAAACAAGATTGATCATGGCCTATAAGGACCTTGAAGCAGCCCTGCGAACTCACGAATCTAATCTGTTCCTGTCCCAGCCTCTCCCTGTCCCTTTCTTCCTTCCTCTTTCTCTCCAATGTTCAACTGCGTCAGAACGTGATAATTATTTTTTAAACCGAATCCGCCGGCGCTTCCGCCCCTTTCCGTCGCGCATTCCGCTTTCTCCCGCTTTTAAGCTCGACGTACCGCTCAAAGCCGAGTAAAAACTGCGATTATTAAAGCAACACCACTTGCGGAAACTGAATGACACGCACCGCCGATCGGGAACGTAACCGCAATCTCGAACTGTTTCTCTGCAATTAATGGACTTAACTTCCTTACTTTGCAATATATATCCCAAGATCAAAATCATTTTTTAGTAAAAAAATTGCCTGCAGTAATTAAATTATGACTTGATTTTCGACAAGCAGATAGCGCATAAGTTATAATTAAATGGAAAAAAATCATTGCTTTCTGTATTGAATCGAGCGAAGAGATCTTCAGTGAGTCCTCGATCGAGTGGTCGACTTCTCGGTAGGGTCGGCGCAGACAGGACCGGACATCCGGTAGGCACGAACAAAAGTAACGGCGGTTTGGTGCGAAGCGCAAAGCTAGAGATATGCAAATTCGCAAATAATTAGGCCGGAGATATGAAGCGTGCGCTAACGGCCCACGAGGATGAATGCGCACTTGAGCCTTTGTTTGAGTCCGCGATTGCGTTCTTGCGTAACGTAATTGATGGTCTATACTCACCCTATGCACCCTTACCGTTATTACACGAACGTTCGCAGATCCACAGACGTCGTTGCTCAAATGTATCTGTAAACAATAAATTTAAATGCATAAAGCAAGTATATCAGGCATCAACGATTTTCGTATCGCTGAACGCGGATAATAATGTTATGATTATGTTATTTGTATTAGGAGTGTGATTTAGTTTTGAGGGTTTTGCAACACATGGCTGTAGTGTCAGTTTGTTTCCGATAACTGTTGTTTCTTACAGTGTTGACATTATCCATGACATTTAGCAGCATTATAGCAATAGATGCGATAACAGTCGTGTTTATATCATCGTAAAAATGCAACTTCCGAAACAGCATTTTCGACATGCGTTGCTTTTGTTTTTTAATCAAAAGAAAACTGCGGCTGACGGTTATAGAATTCTTGTGGAAACTTATGGTGACGCAGAATCACCATCAAGTAAGACGTGTGAATACTGGTTTAGACGCTTTAAAAGTGGTGATACTGATGTGAAGGACAAAGAACGCTCGGGACAACCAAGAAAGCTTGAAAATGCAGATTTGCAAGCATTATTGCACGAAAATCCAACGCGATCCACTTCAGAACTTGCCAGAGCATTAAATGTTGATCGTACAACAGTTACGAAACATTTACATGAAATGGGAAAAATTCAGAAAGAAGGGAAATGGGTTCGACATCAATTATCGGAAAGTGCCATTTGAACATTTGCATTTCGTTGATCGCCAGGCAAAAAAGAAGAGTCTTTTGTCTCGGATTGTTACTGGGGATTAAAAGTGGATCTATTTTGATAATCCGAAACGCGGAAAATCATGGGTGGATCCAGGCGAACCATCAACATCCACTCCGAGACGCAATATTCACGATTCAAAAGTAATGCTCTGTATTTGGTGGGATAGTGTACTATGAGCTGTTAAATCCGCACGAGACTGTCACGGCTGATCGTTATCGACACCAATTGTACAAGTTGAAGCAAGCATTGGACCAAAAACGACCACCAATTGCGAGGAAACGACGGAAAGTGATTCTTCTTCGTGACAACGCTCGACCTCACGTTGCGTTGTCAGTGAAACAAACACTATTAGAGCTTGAGTGGCAAGTCTTACCGCACCCCGCGTATTCTCCGGACATTGCTCCATGCGATTATTATTTGTTCCGGTCGATGCAACACGCTTTAGAGGATACACACTTTCATAATTTCGAAGAAGTGCGAACATTCGTCGACGAATGGATCAACTCAAAAAAAGAGTCACTTTATCGTCGTGGAATCCATCTCTTGCTAGAGCATTAAATGTTGATCGTACAACAGTTAGCAAACATTTACATGAAATGGGAAAAATTCAGAAAGAAGGGAAATGGGTTCGACATCAATTATCGGAAAGTGCCATTTGAACATTTGCATTTCGTTGATCGCCAGGCAAAAAAGAAGAGTCTTTTGTCTCGGATTGTTACTGGGGATGAAAAGTGGATCTATTTTGATAATCCGAACTTCAAAATTATGAAAGTGTTGTATTCCTCCATCTACAAGATGCTGCGCATTACTGTAACTGCTGGAACCTACGATTCTGACATAATCAAATTACGACTTGGCGAGTGTAATCTCCAACGTACCTATTATTGCGACTAAAACTTGACTTGACAGCTCATGAATATCGGAGGAATGGAAGGTTATTGCACTTCGCAACAAGCCACGCTGAAGTCAACGATCAAATACTTTGGTCCCAGTTGTGCAAGTGAACTTCGCTTTTAAATCGACAATAGTATAATCCCGCTCTTTGGTAAGCAGCAGAAAAAATAAAAAAAAAAATAAAAAACAACTGCAAATGATAAACAGCCTTCCCGATGTGCCGTTCCTAATTGCCTTGTACGGCGTCAATGGTTGGAGATTAATTGCAGGGACAGATAATTTCCGATCAGCTGTCATGCTCTGGCATCGGGAAAGAATAACCTTGTTGGCACCGCAAGCGGACATACAAGATCCTTCACTCCGGGATCACGAGGGGCGCTCCTTCCGTTGTCTGCGTCGAAGGCGGGCGAGATACGGCCTGTCTTTGGTGCACGGACAATCCGTGGGAGGGAGTATGACCTCGACGACGTTCGACTTCCTGAGTACCGTAGCTTTCACTAGGGACAAAAAGAAATTTTTTTTCAGCCCACTCAAAAATTACTTCATTTAGGTCCAATTGTGTTTACTATCAGGGTCCGTGAAAGAGCACGCAGTTTCGCAGCTGCATGTTTGGCAGCGGACGGAACCCGCAGATGCGTCGACGAGTACAGGACCTTGCAACTGGGGCACGTTTGCCGTCGCCGCATAGGTCACAGCGTCCTCGGCGAGCTCGTACGCAGTTGATACCGCCGTGGAAGCGCGCGAGGTGTGTGGCAGAGACCGTGCCGGATGTTCCATAAGAGTAGAACGACACGTCGGCCTTCAATCGGAACTTGGACAACAATCAGAGAGGATTCGAGGCAGAGGATCTCGAGGAATCGAACTCCGACGACGGAGCACAAGTTTCGGCCAGAGGCTCGACTTGCAACCTAGAGGCGCGGCTACCACACAATCCAACGGCAGTACAGAGCACCGACCGGAACGTGGACCGCAATGATTCGATCAGAGACGTTACGGCGGGCCGAGCGGGCGGATTCAACTCGTGGGACAGTCCATATGACCGTGGACCGGCGCAATTGGATATGCGCATTCGCACGTTACGACGGCGGCGATCAGTGACGGCGCAGTTCTGAAACGTCGCGAACAGGTTCAATGACACGTGGGACCGCCAATGATTCGATCGACGTTCTCATCGGACTGCTGTCGCGCACGAGCAATGCACGTCACGATTTACTACAACCGGGATCCACCAAACAGCCCTACGAACGTACACTCCGCATAGAGGTGTTCGAGGCCTGTGCCGTGAGTCGGCTCCTAAGATATGGAATGCCAGCACAAGTCTTCATCTTTTCTGTAACTCTCGCTCTCTCGAATGTCATATATATGCACTTTCGACAGTTATTGGAATTTATTTTTAACGCGCGCTGGTCTTCAGGACTCCGCTCGCGGACTTCGTGCAACTGTCAGAAGGACCAGACGTACACTGGTTTTGTGGAAGAGCCTTAGATCAAATTCTGGGAGTTACGCCATTGCCCGGTCACTCGGATGGCGTAATGTGCGTCACGTCTGATCCGGAAATGAGAGAAATGGCGTGAAGAAATGAGGTGTCTATTCTAGTGAAGGACAACTATTTGTTTTTTCCTCCCACCCCCTACTTGACAAGGTATCGTTTAATACACCTTAATTCATATCCGATATGCAGATCGCCTATTTCCGATATATAACCGCGTCTAGGCAATGGACTACTCCCTAGTATTTGATCTAAAGGTGGCTGCGTTTCCAAGTAACCTAGTGTACTGTTCTGGTCCTTCTTCCCGGTCAGTGGGCTATGATATAATAAATGAGTCCGCCCTGAGGGGAATCCTGACAAGAACCGGTATAACTCAGATAACAACCACAAACGCAAACGTGGGTCGAGGCGTTGTCACGAAGAAGAATCACTTTCCGTCGTTTCCTCGCAATTGGTGGTCGTTTTTGGTCCAATGCTTGCTTCAACTTGTACAATGATTTGGGTCGATAACGATCAGCCGTGACAGTCTCGTGCGGGATTTAACAGCTCATAGTACACTATCCCACCAAATACAGAGCATTACTTTTGAACGGAATATTGCGTCTCGGAGTGGATGTTGATGGTTCGCCTGGAATCCACCCATGATTTTACCGCGTGCCCTACGTTTCGCTTCTGGCATTCTCACCGACGCAAACACGTTCAAAACTTTCAGGGCCGGTTATCCGCAGGCACTTACAGACATTATGCTTATGAACTCGGAGAAACGAAGGAAATACGGTACTTACGTCCTACTTTCGTCGCGGTCCGCAAGAAGGTACTTCGGAAGTCAAAATTAAGGAGCGTTTAATTAAAGATCTCAAGGGGTACAACGTATGCTCAGTTATTTATCTGGTTTATTAAGGGGGAGCCTGCTTTAGAACGTTGAAAATAAGGTATAATTTTACGAATTTTTTGGAGAAACTATACAGCGGATCATTATAAAACTTTGATGCATTTATTGGTAGCATGTTAAAGATAAAAAATTATTTTTTGATTTGAATATATCGCTTGTAGAGGTCGTCCTGGAGGCATCTTAGTGCAGCCGGCATTGTAAATTGGTGAGCATTCTCCCCTGCCTCCAAATTTTCATCGAAACTGAAAAATTGAAATATTTTCTCGTTATTTTATGAATTCCCATCGTCAGACCTTTATATCATAAAACCCATTAACGGACGCCTTAATTAAGATTATTTTGCGCATGAAAACGTCCTCAAAACAGCCGTATTGCCATCAAAAATCGTACATTTTGTGTTTCTAAGACTCTAACTACAATTTTGGCACTTCTCAAACTTTTTTCTTCCTCTCTTTGGTTCATTCAGACGATGGGAATTCATTAAATACGAGAACATATTTCAAATTTTTCAGTTTAGACGGAAATTTGGGAGGCAGGAGATGCTCACCAAATTTGCAATGCCGGCGAACGCGGCTGCACTAAGATTTCTTCCAGGACGACTCTACAAGCGATATATTCAAATAAAAATAATTTTTTTTATCTTAAACATGTACTAAAAATGCATTGTAAATTGTGAGCATCTCTCCTGCCTCCAAATTTCATCCAAACTGAAAAAAATTGAATATTTTCTCGTTATTTATGAATTCCCATCGTCGATGAACCTTATATATTCAAAAAACAATTTACTATTTTGCATGAAAAATTCAACAACTTTGCCTAAAAATCGTACTTTTTGTGTTCTAAGCTCCACGCATTTTGGCACTTTTCAACTTTTTTCTTCTCTCTTTGGTTCATCGACGATGAGAATTCATAAATAACGAGAAATATTCATTTTTCAGTTTGGAGAATTTGGAGGCAGGAGAATGCTCACCAATTTCACAATGCATCGATTATTTCAGTACATGTCTAAAGATATAAAAAATATATTTTTATTTTCATTCTTTAAAGTCAGTCTAAAATTATGCATGCGCATTGAAATTGGTGAGCACTCCCTGCCTCCAAATTTCATCCAAACTGAAAAATTGAAATATTTTCTCGTTATTTATGAATTCCCATCGTCGAGAACGCTTTAATATCATAAAAACATTAAGTTAAAACAATTATTTTTTGCATGAAAAATTCAAAACTTTGCCTAAAATCGTACTTTGTGTTCTAAGCCTCCACCATTTGGCACTTTTCAACTTTTTTCTTCTCTCTTTGGTTCATCGACGATGGAATTCATAAATAACGAGAAGAATATTTCAATTTTTCAGTTTAGACGAAATTTGGAGCAGGGAATGCTCACCAATTGCAATGCGCGACGCGGCTGCACTAAGATTTCTCCAGGCGACCTCTAACAGGCGATATATTCAAATCAAAAAATAATTTTTTTTTATTTAAACAATGTACTAATAAATGCCATTGTAAATTGGTGAGCATTCTCACTGCCTCCAAATTTCATCCAAACTTTGAAAAAGTTGAAATAGTTTTCTCGATTATTTATGAATTCCCATGTCGATGAATCTTTAATATTCCATAAAAAAACATTAAGTTAAACAATTATTTTGCATGAAAAGTTCAGAACAACTTGTGCCTAAAAATCGTACTTTTGTGTTCTTAAGCTCCAACCATTTTGGCACTTTTCAACTTTTTTCTTCTCTCTTTGGTTCATCGACGATGGGAATTTCATAAATACGAGAAGATATTTCAAATTTTCAGTTTAGAGCGAAAAGTTGGAGGCAGGAGATGCTCACCAATTGCCAATGCCGGCGATGCGGGATGCACTAAGATTCTCCATGACGACCTCTACAGTTATGTTCGATATATTTCAAATCAAAAAATAATTTTTTTATCTTTAAACATTGTACTAATAATGCATAAAAGTTTTATAAGTGTCCGTGTATAGTTTTCCAAAAAGAATTCGTAGAATTATACCTTATTTTCAGACGTTGTCTGAAGCAGGCTCCCCCTTAAGTGTAATAAAGTTTAACACACTGCGAGTGTAACTTTTTACTTAACTCGTTCCTAGTAAAATTGCAAATTGTTTCATTAATATGTATAGAAAATTGCTAAATCGCAAAGCAAGTTATGGATAATTAAACTTATATTATCGTACTCTAACATAAATACTACGGACGTTGATTGGATATTTTGAAATAATCGGTTTCGCTTTATTTTAAAAATTGACCGTGAAAAACAAGATTGATCATGCCTATAAGGACCTTGAAGCAGCCCTGGCGAAGCTCACGAATCTAATCTGTTTCCTGTTCCCAGCCTCTCCCTGTCCCTTTCTTCCTTCCTCTTTCTCTCCAATGTTAACTGCGTCAGAACGTGGATAATTATTTTTAACCCGAATCCGCCGGCGCTTCCGCCCCTTTCCGTCGCGCATTCCGCTTTCTCCGCCTTTTAAGCTCGACGTACCCGCTCAAAGCCAGAGTAAAAACTGCGAATTATTAACAGCAACACCACTTGCGGAACTGAATGACAACGCACCGCCGATCGGAACGTAACGCGCAATCTCGAACGTTTCTCTGCATTATGGACTTAACTTTTTCTTACTTTGCAATATTATATCCCATAGATAAATCATTTTTTAGTAAAAAAATTGCCTGCAAGTAATTAAATTAATGACTTGATTTTCGACAAGCGATAGCGCATAAGTTTAATTAAATGTTAAAAAAATCATTGCTTTCTGTATTGGAATCGAGCGAAGAGATCTTCAGTGGAGTCCTCGATCGAGTGGTCGAACTTCTCGGGAGGGTCGGCGCCAAGACCAGGGACCGGACACCGGGTAGGCACGAACAAAAGTAACGGGCGGTTTGGTGCGAAGCGCAAAGCTAAGAGATATGCAAATTCGCAATAATTAAGGCCGGAGATAATTGAATGCGTGCGCTAAACGGCCCACGAGGATGGAATGCGCACGTTGAGCCTTTGTTTGAGTCCGCGATTGCGTTCTTTGCGTAACTAATGATGGTCTATACTCACCTAATGCACCCTTACCGTTATTAACACGAACGTTCGCAGATCCACAGAAACGTCGTTGCTCAAATGTATCTGTAAACAATAAATTTAAAATGCTAAAGCAAGTAATATCAGGCATAACGATTTTCGTATCGCTTGACGCGATAATATTGTTATGATTATGTTATTTGTATTAGGAGTGTGATTGTAGTGTTTGAGGTTTTTGCAACACAATGGCTGTAGTGTCAGTTTGTTTTCCGATAACCTGTTTGTTTCCTTAGCAGTGTTGAACATTTATCCATGACAATTTAGAGCATTATAAGCAAGTAGATGCTACTAACAGTCGTTGGTTTATTTCATCATTCGTAAAAAATGCAACTCCGAAACAGCTAATTTTCGACATAGCGTTGCTTTTGTTTTTAATCAAAGAAAACTGCAGCTGACGTGTTATAGAAATGCTTGTGGAAACTTATGGTGATTGCTTCAGTCACCAGTCAATGTAAGACGTGTGAGATACGTGGTTTAAGACGCATTGTAAAATGGTGATACTAGATGTTGAAGACAAAGAAACGCTCGGGACAACCAAGAAGCTTGAAAATGCAGATTTGCAAGCATTATTGCACGAAAATCCAACACGATCCACTTCAGTTACTTGCCCAGAGCATTTAAAATGGTTGCATCGCTAACAACAGTTACCAAACATTTACATGAATGGGAAAAAATTCAGAAAAGAAGGGAAAATGGGTTCGACATCACATTATCGAATAGTGCCAATTTGAACGGTTTTTGAAATTTGCCATTTCGTTGATCGGCCAGGGCAAAAAAAAAGAGTCTTTTGTCTCGATTGTTACTGGGGATGAAAAGTGGATTCTTATTTGATAATCCGAAACAGCGG
>NC_039518.1:5049393-5076750 GCF_003672135.1 Ooceraea biroi | reverse complement strand
ATTCGCGCACTCGCACGCTCGTCCGCGCGCGCACGACTCGCGTGTGTCTCTCTCCTTTAATCCGCGTTTTTTCATTGTGTCTTTGTTTAATTTTCTTTTTTTTAAATCATGCACGACGCGACACTCTTCGCGGATCGGAGGAGCGAACGGACCGCTTGGTCGTCCGATACGGTCAGGTGTCCGATACGGAGAAGGCTGGATCCGCGATATCAAGAGAAGGTACTTCCGGGCAGTTGTCTCGCGCAACTGCGGCCGCCGCGGCGCAGCAAATTGCCTGCTTCCGGGCCTCATTACATTACTCTGTTACTTTGTTAACGCTCGCCGAACCCCTCTGCCTACCTTCGTCTTAATCTCGTCTCGCATATATATATATGTATATATATATATCATGGTCTTATATAATCTTACACTCTCACACCATTTAAAACGCATCGTCGCGCGCGATATTGAGCGCGCGATTCGCATACGAGAGGAAAGTCGCGCGAGACCCCGGGAAATGTGTCCCAATGGCACGCGACGCTCGCGTCACGATGCTTTGTTTCCGCTCAAATTAAAGTTGTTGAATTAAAGGCTAAGTTTGAAGAGAAATGTGCACGTTAGAGAAGTAAGAAAAGGAAAAGCGTAAATATAGATCTAAAATCAGTACAAAAATACGAGAGAGAGAAACAACATGAAAACTCGTTATATGAAAAATTTTATTTCTTATGTGTGAATATAATATTTTCAAAATTATCAAACTCACGTCAAAATTATATTATCAATCTTTTTCTCGCGTGCGAAGAAAAACTCTGCTCTTCCTTAACAAAAAAAATACAAACCAACACAACATAAAAAAAAGGATAAAAACACACGGTGAACCACAATGCGTAACGCCACTAAAGCAGAGGGACGGAACGTTAGCGGTCGGTAAGACACGCCGCGCTGGTAATTTCGCCCTGGTCAATGCGTCGCCCGCCGTTTAGCCCGATAAAACGTGCGTGGCCGACAAACACGGAGAGACACGTCTATACACTCACGCGTAAGACTCCGTAACGATCACTACGGTCACGTTTTTCCTTTTTCACTGCGACTGCACGAAGCTTCTTTTTCTTCGCATAAATTCAACTTCGGATCTCGCGCCTGGAATCCGCCACGTTTTTCTTTCTGGCCGGTCTTATATATTTGTTCTGTGGCAGTACGCGTTATTTATGTGATTGACCGTTGCCAGCATTGCTGCATAGATGAACAATGAGCGCGTGAAACTCTAATCCGAGAGGAAAGAACAAGTGTGAATGAATTAAAGTAAGTGCGAGGAAACATTTATTCGCGTTTTTAAATTAGTCTTAAGGGGGAGCCTGCTTTAGAACGCTGGAAAATAAGGTATATTTTACGAATTGTTTTTGGAGAAACTATACAGCGGATCATTATAAAACTTTGATGCATTTATTAGTACATGTTAAAGATAAACAAAATTATTTTTTGATTTGAATATATCGCCTGTAGAGGTCCCTGGAGAATCTTAGTGCAGCCGCGTCGCCGGCATTGCAACATTGGTTGAGCATTCTCCTGCCTCCAATTTCGTCTAAACTGAAAATTGAAATATCTTCTCGTTATTTATGAATTCCATCGTCGATGAACCAAAGAGAGAAGAAAAAAGTTGAAAAGTGCCAAAATGTGGGAGCTTAGAAACAAAAGTACGATTTTTAGGCAAAGTTGTTGAACTTTTTCATGCAAAAATAATTGTTTAACTTAATGTTTTTGGAATATTAAAAGGTTCATCGACGATGGGAATTCATAAATAACGAGAAAATATTTTCAATTTTTCAGTTTGGATGAAATTTGGAGGCAGGAGAGTGTCACCAATTTACAATGCATTTATTAGTACATGTTTAAAGATAAAAAAAAATTATTTTTTGATTTGAATATATCGCTTGTAGAGGTCGTCCTGGAGAAATCTTAGTGCAGCCGCGTCGCCGGCATTGCAAATTGGTGAGCCTTCCCTGCTCCAAATTTCGTCTAAACTGAAAAATTGAAATATTTCTCGTTATTTATGAATTCTATCGTCGATGAACCAAAGAGAGAAGAAAAAAGTTGAAAAGTGCCAAATGGATGGAGCTTAGAACAACAAAAAGTACGATTTTTAGGCAAAGTTGTTGAACTTTTTCATGCAAAAATATTGTGTTTAACTTAATGTTTTTGTGAATATAAAGGTTCATCGACGATGGGAATTCATAAATAACGAGAAAATATTCCAATTTTTCAGTTTGGATGAAATTTGGAGGCAGGAGAGTGCTCACCAATTTACAAATGCATTTATTTAGTACATGTTTAAAGATAAAAAAAAATTATTTTTGATTTGAATATATCGCCTTTAGAGTCGTCCTGAGGAAATCTTAGTGCAGCCGCGTCACGGCATTGCAAATTGGTGAGCATTCTCCTGCCTCCAAATTTCGTCTAAACTGAAAAATTGAAATATGTTCTCGTTATTTATGAATTCCCATCGTCGATGAACCAAAGAGAGAGAAAAAAGTTTGAAAAGTGCCAAAATGGTGGAGCTTAGAACACAAAAGTACGATTTTTAGGCAAAGTTGTTGAACTTTTTCATACAAAATAATTGTTTAACTTAATGTTTTTTGTGAATATTAAAGGTTCATCGACGATGGGAATTCATAAATACCGAGAAAATATTCAATTTTTCAGTTTGGATGAAATTTGGACGGCAGGAGATGTTCACCAATTTACAATGCATTTATAAGTACATGTTTATAAAATAAAAAAAATTATTTTTTGATTGAATATATGGCCTGTAGAGGTCGTCCTGGAGAAATCTTAGTGCAGCGCGTCGCCGGGCATTGCAAATTGTGAGCAAAATGGTGACGATGGGAATTCATAATAACGAGAAAATATTTCAATTTTTCAGTTTGGATGAAATTTGGAGGCAGGAGAATGCTCACCAATTTACAATGCCGGCTGCACTAAGATGCCTCCAGGACGACCTCTACAAGCGATATATTCAAATCAAAAAATATTTTTTATCTTAACATGTACCTAATAAAGCATCAAAGTTTATAATGATCCGCTGTATAGTTTCTCCAAAAAATTCGTAAAAATTATACCTTATTTTCAACGTTCTAAAGCAGGCTCCCCTTAATTATAAGGAAAGTCCCCGATTATGAGATACCATTACGATTTTGTCGAATGTAAGGAAATCTATAGGCAGAATTAAAAAATGTAATACGTTCTCTTGAAGGAATTTAATAAGCTTAGGTTGGGTGAATGAAAAATCTAATTTACATATTATTTTTCTGAAAATTAAACAAATTGAAAAAAGAGCTTTACGCAAGATCGCGCAAGTGGCTCTCTAATATAAGAGATACCTTGAGAAATCGGTTGTTAAAAGGCGCAAAATACATCAGTATTGCAAGTAAAAACTTTATTAGATATTTTTATAAAAATACTGCTGCCACAGCCTTCGCCCAAATCTTCACGATTCCACTGTCAACGCTTCCTCGTTTCTCTAACCTCATAGTCAGATTCTATAAAAATTAAATACACAAAATTCGTATTAACTTTTCTTTACCCTTAACGTAGTATTTTCTTTCTTTTTTATTACACTACATAATCTTCATATTCGAGCCATAATTATCTCATATTAAGGAGTACCCTGAATATCTCATTATACGAGCCACCGCCTAGCGGTTCCGCGATCATGAAATCTACCGTCTACAATTAAGCAATTCCAACAATTGCGTATTTCCTGTTACTACCGATCTCTCTATCATTGCATACTGAATTTATTTGCCAACCATTTCTTTATAATGTAATAAACAACGGTTTAAAGACTTACCTTAAGTTTCTTTGACATGTTCACAATTTCACAAACCTTTTCTTGCAAAAGCTAACGCAATAACGAACAATGAATTTTTCACTAATACATTTTACACCAAGAGTAATAGTTTATGTGGAATTAACAGATAGAGCTCACTTAGTTTAGCAGAAACTTCGTTTCTCATATAGGAGATTCTCTCATAACTAGGGGATTCTCCCTATTAATTTAAACTTCTTTGACTGCTTATTATATTTTTTTTTTAAACGAGAATTCATCAAAATTTATATTTTTCTACATGGATTTTGATCGTTTTACGAATTTAACAAACATATATTTTAAACACGAATGTGTTTAAAACAAAGTACGGACAAAGCGAATAAAAATTCTTCCGTGCTTAGCATTTGAAAAGAGATGAACCAAATGAATGATTTGCTATCATAGCTAACAGAAAGATGCTTAGGACTCTTTTTTATTGTTACACCCGGAAGACCGTGTAAGATTTAATTAGATAACTTGAATGGAAACGTATAAGTTGGCCACACAAGAGTTGCGGAGTTATCGAAATCCTGCAGGACGCCGGAAATCGCGATCGCCATAAATTCGCGTGTATGCAACATGAGAAACGAATCGCGGTCGCTTTCGCCCTTATCGGCACTGGTTCATCGGCGCTCCGCGACGGTGCGACGGAAACGCGCGGCCGACAATCTTCGGTTTCCTCTCCCGCGCGTTCTTTCCCTAGAATACTCGTATGTAGGCGGATTTTATTCGGGACTTGATGATGAAGCTAACCCGTTTTTCGGACAAAACGCCTTGAAATGGTGTTTACGGCTCCTAAGCGGAAGAAAATAAGTTGGCCTGCCGTCGCCAGCGTTGATAATTTTCGAAAGACATCGTTTATAATACGCAATAATACGAATTATCTATTTCCCGACGCGTATATATAAATTGTAATATAGCGGTTATTATACGGGTGTGTCCCCGGGTTACACAAACTGCGGCGGCCAATATTCTACTCTAGTGGAAATAAGGAAAAAATTCTTATATCGAGTTTGCTTAGAAATGCTTTATTACAAAGTTATAAACCAAATTGAAAAGAATAGATGAGATAGTAACAACGGAACATAGTGTAGAATTTTGGAAGGTGAAGATGTTTCACATGTATCATGTCACTATGGTCGAACGGATCAGTATGATTTGTTACCTTTCACAACAGTAGCTGTTAGATTTCAATCGTGTGTCATACTAGCAATTACTATCGAATGCCAAAAGTGTTTTCAATGAGAATACACTGTATTCATTTCGTGAGATTTCTGTGGACGGAAAGCCACGAGCTGCGTCGATAGATGTCACGTAGTTTCCTAACAGGATAAGAAGTACCAATAGTTCTGTGTTCTGTAATCCCATTTGAATTATACGTAATTTGGGGTCATTTCGACCTGATGAATGATATATGATGATGTTCGTTAGCCTTCTAAGACACCGACGAACGCTCGGAAAGAATCTTAAATCTTCGCCAAACACAGCTGGATGTCAGTTTAACGGTTGTCCTGCGCACTATGCAGATCAACGTTAGAGCTGGTTAGATGAACATTAGCTCTTATAGGTGATTGGTCGAGGAGGAGCCGGTTTTCTGGCCTCCCAAGACCGCCCGATTTAACGCCTCTTGATTTTTATTATGGGGAACTTTCAAAAAATAAAGTTTACGAGTACAGAAGAGTAATCTGCGCTTTTGAAGATTTAGAAGCAACGAATTATACTAATTCAGTTATCCTGAGATGCAACAAATTTCAGGAATTCGTACCGTAACAAATCTGTTACTACGTTCGATGTCTAGCTTTGTATCGATGTGCAAGGACAACATTTTAAACCGCGTCACTAAATCATTGCGTACTATAATTTTTTATTTGTGAAAAAATCCGGTTTGTTACTTATCTCATATTTCTTTTCATATGGTTTATAACTTTGCAATCAGCATATTTCTGAGCAAACTCGACATAGAATTTTTTTCTTATTTCCACTGGTAGAATATGTCCCGCAGTTTGTTCGGTTAAAAACCCGGGGACACCGTGTTATTTGAAAATGATCGTGGCGATCTTTGTCGGTTTCGACATACGGCCTCCCGTGGCACCGTCCTATCTGTATGTGAAAGTAAAGAGAATGCTTCGTTGTACCTGCCGCGTACCGAGGGAAAAATATCGAGGCCAAGCGCGTAAAAATGCACAGGAAGCTAACACTCACCGTCAGCGCGGGGGGTCCTACGGGTGTCTTGTCCAGCACTGTCAGATCAGTTCGATCCCGAAGTATTCCACCTTTGATCGTCGATCGCCGTCCTCGAGCTGCCCGCCGAGATGCCGCTTCAGTATGCTGTGTGATCAACTCGACCCTTGCAAGATTCTCGTGTGTTGATCCACCAGATCACAGCGTCGGTCTTTCAACCCCCTCCGCCGGATTCACTCCTCTCACCGCGGCTCCGCATCGCGCGATCGTCCGGACGCAGAGGAAGATCGAGACGGGTCGCGAGGGTTGATCCGTAGTCGAACACACTGACGATCGCGGCAGGAGTGATGCGGTCCAGGTAGCGCGCGGGGTGCGGGTGATACTCGCGCGCGGCACCCGGTACTTACAGCGAGGAGGATACCTCTTGGTATGAAGAACACCGGATTCGGCTTTACCCCGCTCGCGCGCGCTCGATCGCTCGCGAGGATATCCCGGAGAGTTGGTCGGAAGTCGCGCGTGGACACCGTGGCGGACTCGCGGTGCGACGGACGCCACTTTGCAGCGTCGTTATCCTCTCTTCTGCTTAATCGGAGGCCTGCGCCCGCTTATACGTCCTCGCGGGGGGGAAAGCGGTCTACCAACGCAGCGCGCCGAGAAGGGGTGAAGAACGCACGGGCGGACGATGGCAGAGGAGTAGAGGAGGGAGAGAGAGAGAGAAGAAGAACACGGGGGTGGATTTCTCGCTTCAAAGCCCTCGGACCCGGCTCTCTCCGGCGCGGAGCGCTCCTAAGGGCGGGATCAATCCACCAGGCTGCTGTGTTCTTTCTTCGGCTCCCTCTTCATCCCGTTCTCTTTCGCCTCTTCTCGATCGTTCGCGTTCTCCACCTCGTCCTCTTCTGTCTGCCTCTTTCGGACTCATCCCCGCTTCGTGTTAGAGGGGGCGCTTAGGTGGTGAGCGCCGGGCGGAAATGGACGCTTCGTACGAGACGGCGCGCGATATCCCCGGTGCTTTTATTATTATTGATGCGAAAGGATACCGGGCATAAGCGCGATAGCGGTCGCGGAGACGAGCGAGAATGGATTGACGCTGATCGCGCGGTGGTGCGTCGTCGGGATCGCTGCTGATCGTGTCGGCATCGGGGCTGTGGCAGGTGGTGCGAGAGCCTCTTTCGCGCGGAAAAGCGTTGAAAGTTAATATAACAAAGTACACGTTTCTACATACATATACGGGCGATCGGGCGCCGTCAGCGATTTTCCAGTCAGCGACCGGATGTGCTTTGACCGTAAGCAGCCGCCGAGTTTATTTCAGGCGAAGGGGTGGGAAACGGCAGAGATTATCGGCGATGGACAATAAATCCAAGGCCTAGGCTCCATAACTTTAGGGACTAATGGTACTGAAGGGTTTTTGTTGCTCCATCAGACCGAAGGCGCGGATTCTGTCGGAAAGAATATTGATAAACAAGTAATTTACTTCTTATTAATCATTTATTAGCTATATCTAATTCCTCAAAACTGAACACTTGTTATTAAACATGGAAATGATATTCTTGATGCAAAATCTGAGTGCGAAGCATTTGCGTTTTACAATTTGTTCTCTCAATGTTATTTTGACCACGGGAACTCATTTAACGGTTGTTGCCTTCTCGACGGGACTCTCCGGACAACCGTCAAAAACGAAGCCACAAAATAAACCAAAAGCGACAGCGTTTAATTTGATTCTTTGCGGTACTGATAAGCGAGCCTATATCTTGCGACAGCCTGTCTAATTTCACCGTATGAGACTCGGCAACAGTAGATGCAAGTTTGCACCAGAATTGGAACTTAGAAGATAAGATGACGCCAAAAAAAGACAAGGTAATTATTAACTACTCATCACAACAATAACGGCAAGCAGCTCAGAAAACAAAGCGACAGCTGTTTGCTTCGTTGTCGTTCCGCCGCGAATAAGAATCGGCGCGCGACGAGGAAGAGCGGTAATTATTTCGTGATGTACGAGCACGGCCAACGTTGGGACAACGTTGTTTTGTTCGATGTAATGAATGTGAATTATTCGCGACAATGGGAGCTGCACAATTGACGTAAGGTATACTTTTACGTAGCTGTAACGTAGATCGATGTCGTCGAGATTCGCTGACTTTGGTGCACTTGTATCTGGTGATTATAATATTAAATATCGTCCAAGAGAAAGAGAGACACGTGAGCAGTGCAGTGAAGTATTCCTCCGACTCGCGCATCTGCATTTTACTGCGTCGATCCCTTCGTCGTGAGTCAGAGAGAATTATCCTAAATCAGAATCAACAGATATAGCTTGACGAGGATATTCAAGCATCATTAGTCTTCGTATAAAGACGGTTAAAGCTCGCGATTGTTAATTATTAATGATACTGAAGTATGTGATAAGTCTATCATCACACAATAATCACACCCACAGAAAAGATTTCTGGACTTAATGCTATTACTTTTTAATCTATCATAAATAAGATCGCTATAGCGACAATCATATTTATTATTGAAAAGAAGCATATTTTAATCTTGAATAGAAAATTCGAAAATCTATTGGGTTGGCCAAAAAGTAATTGCGTTTTTTTCCAATAGATGGACATGCATATCTTGAAATGTAACTAACTTCATTCTAAACCGCAAATTCATTATGTAGGTTAACAACTCACAGTCAAGCTTGTTTTACAAAAAGAAAGTACACGATTTCGTTAACAATTGTTTGTTTGCCGTCGATTTCAAAATGGAAAATCAAAAAGAACATTTTCCTCATATTTTGTTTTATTACTTCCGAAAAGGGAAAAACGCTGTGCAAGCTCATCAAAAGTTATGTCATGTATATGACGAAGATGCTTTAAAACTGCGGCAGTGTCAAAATTGGGTTACTAAATTCAATCTGGAGATTTTAATGTGAAAGATGCAACGCTCAGGAAGGCCAATCGAAATTGATGATGGCAAAATAAAGGCACTGATCGATTCCAATCGGCGTTTAACGACACGAGAGATTGCTGAGAATCTTAACGTATCGAAATCGAGTGTTGAAAACCATTTAAAACGACTTGGATACATTAGTAAGCTCGATATTTCGGTACCACATGAGCTCAAAGAAATTCATCTCACTGAGCGTATTGACATCTGCGATTCTCTTTTGAAACCTGAGGAAAATGATCGATTTTTGAAACGTATGATAACAGGCGACGAAAAATGGATCGTCTACAACAACGTCAAACGAAAAAGATCGTGATGAACCTGCTGAAAGCACTTGAAAAGCAGATATTCACCAAAGAAAGATTATGCTGTCAGTCTGGGGACTTTAAAGGTATTGTGTATTTTGAGCTGCTTGCAAGGAATCAAACCGTTAATTCAGACGTATACTGTCGTCAACTGGATAAACTAAATGATGCCATCAAACAGAAACGTCGAGAATTGGTGAATCGCAAAGGTGTTGTGTTTCACCATGATAACGCTAGACCACGTACAAGTTTGGTCACTCGTGAAAAATTGTTGCAGCTTGGATGGGACGTGTTACCACATCCACCATATTCGCCAGACCTGGCACCATCGGATTACCATTTGTTTCGTTCTTTGCAAAACGTCCGTCACCTACAGTAGTCGAACAAGGTCACTGTTACTTCGCGCATCATCGATTCCTCGGAGTCTCGAGTCGCGACGGAAAGAGCCTCGAATCCTTGGGCGTAGTCACATCCCAGTATTTCTCCGTCGGTTCCCTCGTTCCGGCAGATAAATGGGTGTACCGCGCCCTTCCCATTTATTAACTTGTAAGTGAATTACCGTTCGATCGAAAGGCGATCATCCGGCACGCATTCAGCGGATTCATCGGGCGAAACGACCTTTGAGGTCCGGCAATTCCGAATCCGTCCATCATCCGCGTCCGTCCCCTCTCATAATCGCTCGGCTTGTATTTTTATGGGGTTCGTCTCGGAATTCTCGGGACTCCTTCTCCTTCTTTCAGTCCGTGAAAGTCATTAAATTGGAACGTTTAGCAACTTCGTTAGAAAATCTGTTACATTTGTCCTCGAAGAAAAGTGAGGTAGCTCTGCGCGCACATAAATTAGGTCCATATTGTAAATTCAGAATTTTTCATCAAGTTTAAGCTTCAGCTTGTCACTCAAAAGCTCGTCAAAGTGACTCACAAGGAAAGGTTTTTAGGTGTTACACTCGGATTTCAAAAATTTTTGCATGCAGGTAGGGAGGTCCCCAAATAGAAGAAAAATTAGAAAAGTAGCGGCCCAAATGCATATTTGCGCGCTACGTGCGCAATTTTCGACGTTAGGTTAATTACTCAAAAATGCTATTTCCAATCGAATTCTTTACATTTTTTATTTCACCTAATGCACAACGCTTTAAAAAGAAATTAAAACTGAAAGAATTAAAAACCTCCCTTGACCAGATCTTTTGTGTCCTCGTTATGGATTCTGATCAAATCTATTTAAAGTGGCACACAATAAATCACGCAGAAAGGGCAAACTACGATTTGCGCAATGTACAATTATTCCAAATTGTGTGCATTGGCAGTTGCAGTAAAAAATTAAAAAAGTTACGATGCAAATACCATTTTTGAGCAATGGGCCTTTTATACGCACTGTGCTCGCGCGGCACGAGATTACATTAGACGCTCGTATTTTCTAAACACACGCACACAGAAGCACATACGCGCGCACACACACACACACAAAATTATTCAAAGCAATATAAATGTGCATTAGGTGAAATAAAAAATGTAAAGAATTCGATTGGAAATAGCATTTTTGAGTAATTAACCTAACATCGAAAATTGCGCACGTAGCGCGCAAATATGCATTTGGGCCGCTACTTTTTTTTTTTCTATTTGGGGACCTCCCTACCTGCATGCAAAAAGTTTTTGAAACCGAGTGTAACACCTAAAAACCTTCCCTCGTCAGACAATTCGCTTTTGCCGCAGTTTAGTTCCACAATGAAATAAAATATACGCGAATATATAATTTTGATGATAAATACATAATTCTTTTTCGGATTGATATACAGGGTGGCCCATTTTAATTTATACAGTCGATTTTTTAAAAACTAAAAGAGATACGAAAAAATGTTTCAGACAGACATGTCACGATTTCGAGGGGGACATAAGATGATACCATTGGTTTGACCTTGAATAGTCGTTTGAAGGTCACGCGAAGATCACCTTCAATTTCTTAAATTGAAACCCCAACTTTTTATTGCAGATTCTTATTCTCCATCGAAAAGTAAGTAACTTTTGTCTGAAACATTTTTCCGAAAAATGTCATCTTATGTCCTTAAAATGTCCTCTTATGTCCTTAAAATGTCCTCAAAACTCATCTTGAAGATCATTTTAAGGTCATAAGATGACATTTTTCGGAAAAATGTTTCAGACAAAAGTTGCATGTTTTCTCGCGTAGAATCCGAATCCGTAATAAAAAAATACCATGTCTCATTAACAAAAAATTTCAGAATTCTAACTTCCGGTCTGAAATTTTTTTTAATGAGACATGGTATTTTTTATTACGGATTCGGATTCTACGCGAGAAAACATGCAACTTTTGCTATTCTCTGTCTTATGCATTACAACGATTTCTATTGCAACGATAAAAATCGATACATCGAGCTGCGCGATTCAGAAGGCTTAGAAGACACTCGTGTCACCCTTTGAGCCACTCGTAGTTTCTCAAATTGAAGTTATTATGATCCAAATGAATTCTATTCTATTGTGGGGCTGCGATTATGCCCTTTTGTACGGCTGTAGGGCCCTCCACGTCTGAGCGGCGGCGAGCGCCGGTGATGACGGCATTGTAAAGCTTTTAAAGGGCGAACTGGACCCTTGGAAAACAACCGTGTAATGGATAGGTATATCCTACGCGAAACTGCGAAGAATTTCGCTCGCTCTCTTTCGCGGTGCAAAAAGAAAATTTATACTCATGGTTTATGCATTACGCGCATGTTGCTCTTACGTAGTTAACAAAGCTACCTGAGACTGGAGAAATCACCCCACTAAACAAACAATGATCAACTCAGGCCTTACTATACCTCCGTAATTTGTAGAAAAACTACGTTCTTTTATCTGCTCTTCTCCCATCACAAGAGCGGAAGTGAAGCGACTGGTTGAAATCCCGTACATGGTCGCTAATTAAGCAACGTAATAATCGAAACGCGAGATTTTGTGGCGAGGCGGCTGAGTTTGTCGTGCCGCAGATCCCTACCAAATGTTCGGGGCGACGAGCAGCCGGCTCGCGAGCTCCGGTTCCGGTCAGATACAGCTCTGGCAGTTTCTACTCGAGCTTCTGTCGGACTCGAGTAACGCCGCGTGCATCACGTGGGAAGGAACCAACGGCGAATTCAAGTTGACCGACCCCGACGAAGTGGCGAGACGATGGGGCGAGAGGAAGTCCAAGCCTAATATGAATTACGACAAACTGTCGAGGGCACTGAGGTGAGTTTTAGCAGCCGGTCGGCCGCGGACATTACCCCGCCGGGGTGACGCGAGCGCTCGCGTTCGCGACAGCGGCGCGTTTTTCGCGAATGTCGAATGGAAAACCCATTAACGGGCCATCATTTATGTTTTGACGAGGTTTCGGGGAGAAAGTAAATTCGTTCGGCACACGTATGGTCAAATGGCTGCGCGCGCGCGCTTGTGCATGTGTCGGTGTCGTCGGGATTCAGAGGGTGGCAACCGGGGGAGAGAAATTTCAATCACCAACAGTCAGACCGACGGTAGACGCGGCTATTATTTTTCCATCAGATCCACTGATTATATTACTGCGATTGCTCTTTTTGACGTCCCTTCGCTCGCCGTGCAAGAACTTGCCGACAGATAAGAGAACTCGTCTCCAACGTCGGAGTTGTTAAAGACGCTCTTAGCTTTGCGCATCCTATTCGTGCATACAATATAAAAGATGAGTGTACAATTCTTCCTATACAGGGTGGGGCAATAACTATTACCACCTTAAATATCTTCGAATTTATAAGGTCCAGAGGAAAATTTATGTAATCAAAATTATACGGTACGAAGGGGGCTAGCATATGGCGATAATCATTTTTGTCCTGGTGGAGGCGCTTCGAAGATATCAAGGTCACCTTCATTTTTTTAATAGGTTCGGTATGTTTTTTTTCCATAATTTCATAGAGGAGCTTAAAACAAGTACGGAACTCATGACACAAAATTATTGAACAAGATTAAATGTAAATGAAAACGATAAAAAATACATTTTTATATTAAATGAAATTTACGTTTAAAAGATGTACGAAATGACGCTTTATTAGTATGTTTTGTCGGAATGTTTTGATTTTGACATTCCTCATAAATGAGGATCAACTTGTTCTTCAAACGGATACATCGATGAAAATAAATAGGATTTTAAATGTTCGACGCGAAGGCTGAGTGCGATTAGGATATCGTTCAGCGTATAAATTTTGCACTCTCACTGAAGTTTTTTGACATTCTCCATAAATGAGATCATTCTCCATCATGTCGACTTGTTCTTCAAATGAATGCATCTTGCACGATTGACTTATCTATTGATACTACTTTTTATGTTTATCTTATCCTGTGAACTTATTAAGATGGCCTTCAAAGGGTCTTTGTTTTCATTGAAATAAGTTTACGTCACTATTTACTTTCATCGATGTATCCGTTTGAAGAACAAGTTGATCCTCATTTATGAGGAATGTCAAAATCAAAACATTCCGACAAAACATACTAATAAAGCGTCATTTCGTACATCTTTTAAACATAAATTTCATTTAATATAAAAATTGATGAAATGTATTTTTTATCGTTTTCATTTACATTTAATCTTGTTCAATAATTTTGTGTCATGAGTTCCGTACTTGTTTTAAGCTCCTCTATGAAATTATGGAAAAAAAACATACCGAACCTATTAAAAAAATGAAGGTGACCTTGATATCTTCGAAGCGCCTCCACCAGGACAAAAATTATTATCGCCATATGTTAGCCCCCTTCGTACCGTATAATTTTGATTACATAAATTTTCCTCTGGACCTTATAAATTCGAAGATATTTAAGGTGGTAATAGTTATTGCCCCACCCTGTATATCTATATTTTTTACTATTAATTCACATTGCCGAGATTAGATCTTTTTATGATCAACCCAATGGGATTTTTTGATCAACCCCATTTAATTTCTTTTAAATCAATAGCTCAATTTTGTAAAGTGCGTCGGTCTGCTTGCAGGTACTACTACGACAAGAACATCATGACGAAGGTGCACGGCAAGAGGTACGCATACAAGTTCGACTTCCAGGGGCTGGCGGCCGCGACGCAGCCGGCGGCGGCCGCCCCGGCAGCGTACAAGTACCAGAGCGAGCTGTTCATGTCCGGCTACGGGCATGCCAAGCTGAACCTCATGCCGCCACCGGCAGCGTCGGTTTCGGTTTCTGTTCCCGGTGGCCTGTTTCAATCGGCGTCGAGCTACTGGTCGACGAGCCCGGGCGCCAACTTGTATGCCGGCCATCACACGGCCTCCGGACACGTGCCACCACATCTCGGCACCTATCCGCATTACGCATGACCCGCCGCCGAGCACTGGGGTGCTGCCCTGGGCACGCCGCGTTGAAGGGTTTTTACCGGAAAGAAAATGAGAATAACCGCGAGCCGTCGCCGTCGGCGTGCGTGTAATCGTGAACGATAAACGCACCGTACGGCCCCTTATCCGCCTCCGCAGGCTCGGACCACACTTCGCTCCCAGGTACTTGCATCAATCTGTCCATTCGCGTGCTCGGATCGCGGTGTTACCCTCTCGCGTAGGACTGTCGAGCGACCGCCATGCCGTAACGATCAGACGAACGCGAGCAGTATGGGTGGCGCAGTTCAGTATGTGTGGTCTCTTGGATTCATTAATCGAATCTATATGTCGTTCTGATGTGTGTCTAACTGTAAACGTACACTGAGAGAAGCAAGTGGTTGCATTTAATTTTATGATTTATTATATAATTTCCAGTAGTGTCGAGGCGACAAATGTCCTTATTGTAGTATTAACTGCAGATATTATATTACTCAGCATACGCTGCATTGTGGTCGCTGCAATTCTAATACGCGTTTTGGATATTTTTTTTAATTATTACTAGAGGAAAGTCCCCGATTATGAGATACCATATCGATTTTGCCGAATGTAAGGAAATCTATAGGCAGAATTTTTAAATGTAATACGTTCTCTTGAAGAGAATTTAATAAGCTTTAGGTTGGTGAAATGAAAAATCTAATTTACATATTATTTTTTCTGAAAATTAAACAAATTTGAAAAAAGAGCTTTACGCAGGATCGAGAAAGTGTGCTCCTAATATAAGATACCTTGAGAAATCGGTGTTAAAAGTGCAAAATGCATCAGTATTGCAAGTAAAAAACTTTATTAGATAGTTTTATAAAAATACTGCTGCCACAGCCTTCGCCAAATCTTCACGACTCCACTGTCGACGCTTCCTCGTTTCTCTAACCTCCATAGTCAGATTCTATAAAAATTAAATACACAAAAATTCGTATTAACTTTTCTTTACCCTTAACGTAGTATTTTCTTTCTTTTTATTACACTACATAATCTTCATATTCGAGCAATAATTATCTCATATTAAGAGTACCCTGAATATCTCATTATACGAGCCACGCGCCTAGCGGTTCCGCGATCATGAAATCTAACCTCTACAATTAAGCAATTCAACAAATTGCGTATTTTCCTGTTACTACGATTCTACTCTATCATTGCATACTGAATTTATTGCCAACCATTTCTTTATTATATAATAAACAAGGTTTAAAGACTAACCTCAAGTTCCTTTGACATGTTCACAATTTCACAAACCTTTTCTTGCAAAGGCTAAACGCAATAACGAACAATGAATTTTTCACTAAATACATTTTACACCAAGAGTAATAAGTTCATGGTGGAACTAACAGATGGTACTCAATAGTTTAGCAGAAACCCCATTACCTCATATTAGGAGCATATCTCATAATAGGGGATTCTCCTCTATAATAATTATAGTAAAGTCGTTGTAAAATTACAATTCAATGTACATCATTGTGATTATGATAGTAAAAGAGATCAATTAATTTGTTTATCATTCTTTTATCTCTATTTTTATTATACAGGGTGTCCCGGGTTTTAACCGACAAACTGCGGGAGCATATTCTACTAGTGGAAATAAGAAAAAATTCTTATATCGAGTTTGCTTAGAAATGCTTTATTACAAAGTTATAAACCAATATTGGAAAGAAATATGAGATAAGTAACAACGGATTTTTTCACAAAAATAAAAATTATCTACGCAATGATTTAGTGACGCGTTTCAAAATGTTGTCCTTGCACATCGATACAAGCTAGACATCGACGTAGTACAGAATTTGTTACGGTACGACATTCCTGAAAATTTTGTTGCATCTCAGTAACTGAATTAGTAATTCGTTGCTTTAATCTTCAAGCGAGATTACTTCTGTACTGTAAACTTTATTTTTTAAAGTTGCCCATAAATAAAAATCAAGAGGCGTTAAATCGGGCGATCTTGGAGGCCAGAAAACCGGTCCTCCTCGACCAATCCACCTATGAGCGTAATGTTCATCTAACCAGCTTCTAACTTGTCTAGCATATTGCGATGGACAACCGTCTAACTGTGTCCAGCTGTTTTGGCGAAACTGCAGTGGCACATTTTCCATCAAAATTGGTAAATCGTTTGATAGGAATCTTCGAAAAGATTCTCCGTTCAATCGGTCAGGTAAAAAGAACGGACCAATAAGCCGGTCATGAAGCATACCCATCCAAACATTACATCGAAATTCGTGTTGAAAGTTTCTTTGTCTGGTAGTATGTGGATTATTATGAGCCCATACATGGCTATTATGAGAATTGAATATGCCTCGTCTTGTAAAGGTCACTTCATCTGTCCATAATATCATTGATGAGAAAAGATTGTCCCTTTCTACTGCATTCACATACCAGTTACAAAATTCGACTCGTTTCTGATAATCGATTGGAAGTAATTCTTCTACAGGTGTGTAATGATATGCGAATCTGTCATCAGCACGCAATGTTCTCCAAATAGTGTTTCGTGATATCTACAGTTGAGCTGAAGCACGTCGAACACTTTGTGTAGGAGTATTATCAAAAAGATTTAAGATTCTTTCCGAGCGTCGTCGGTGTCTTAGAGTTGAACGAACATCATCATATTCATTCATAGGTCGAAATGAACCCAAATTACGTAATTGCAAATGGGTATTACTAAACACAGAACTATCTGGTACTCTCCTGTTAGGAAATCTACGTTGACACTCTCGTACGGCAGCTCGTGCATTTCCGTCACAGAATCCGTACACGAAATGAATATCAGTGTATTCCTCATTCGAAAACACTTTTGGCATTCTGATAGTAATTGCTAGTTCACACGACGATTGAAATCTAACAGCTACTGTTGTGAAAGTAACAATCATACTGAATCGTTTCGACATAGTGAACATGAATACATGTGACTACACGTAACATAAACATCTTCGACCTTCCAAATTCTACACTATGTTCCGTTGTTACGTATCTCATATTTCTTTTCAATATTGGTTTATAACTTTGCAATAAAGCATTTCTAAGCAAACTCGATATAAGAATTTTTTCTTATTTCCACTAGTAGAATATGCTCCCGCAGTTTGTCGGTTAAAACCCGGGACACCCTGTATATCAAAATATAATACTAGGGGTGTGATTTAGTTTTGAGGGTTGTTTTTGCTCAAAAACGCATGTATTTAAATATGATAATGAATGAATACCTTAATCAAAATATTTTCCTTCGTTTTCTATAACTTTTTCCCATCTTTCTGGCAAGAGATGACGATAAAATGACTCTTCTTTTCAGTTGATCCATTCGTCGACGAATTTTCGCACTTCTTCGAAATTATGAAAGTGTGTATCCTCTAAAGCGTGTTGCATCTCAGTAACTGAATTAGTAATTCGTTGCTTCAAATCTTCAAGCGAGATTACTTCTGTACTGTAAACTTTATTTTTTAAAGTTCCCCATAAATAAAAATCAAGAGGCGTTAAATCGGGCGATCTTGGAGGCCAGAAAACCGGTCCTCCTCGACCAATCCACCTATGAGCGTAATGTTCATCTAACCAGCTTCTAACTTGTCTAGCATAGTGCGATGGACAACCGTCTAACTGTGTCCAGCTGTTTTGGCGAAGATTTAAGATTCTTTCCGAGCGTCGTCGGTGTCTTAGAGCTGAACGAACATCATCATATTCATTCATAGGTCGAAATGAACCCAAATTACGTAATTGCAAATGGGTATTACTAAACACAGAACTATCTGGTACTCTCCTGTTAGGAAATCTACGTTGACACTCTCGTACGGCAGCTTGTGCATTTCCGTCACAGAATCCGTACACGAAATGAATATCAGTGTATTCCTCATTCGAAAACACTTTTGGCATTCTGATAGTAATTGCTAGTTGACACGACGATTGAAATCTAACGGCTACTGTTGTGAAAGTAACAATCATACTGAATCGTTTCAACATAGTGAACATGAATACATGTGAACATCTTCGACCTTCCAAATTCTACACTATGTTCCGTTGTCACTTATCTCATATTTCTTTTCAATATTGGTTTATAACTTTGCAATAAAGCATTTCTAAGCAAACTCGATATAAGAATTTTTTCTTATTTCCACTAGTAGAATATGCTCCCGCAGTTTGTCGGTTAAAACCCGGGACACCCTGTATATCAAAATATAATACTAGGGGTGTGATTTAGTTTTGAGGGTTGTTTTTGCTCAAAAACGCATGTATTTAAATATGATAATGAATGAATACCTTAATCAAAATATTTTCCTTCGTTTTCTATAACTTTTTCCCATCTTTCTGGCAAGAGATGGATTCCACCACGATAAAATGACTCTTCTTTCGAATTAATCCATTCGTCGACGAATTTTCGCACTTCTTCGAAATTATCAAAGTGTGTATCCTCTAAAGCGTGTTGCATCTCAGTAACTGAATTAGTAATTCGTTGCTTCAAATCTTCAAGCGAGATTACTTCTGTACTGTAAACTTTATTTTTTAAAGTTCCCCATAAATAAAAATCAAGAGGCGTTAAATCGGGCGATCTTGTAGGCCAGAAAACCGGTCCTCCTCGACCAATCCACCTATGAGCGTAATGTTCATCTAACCAGCTTCTAACTTGTCTAGCATAGTGCGATGGACAACCGTCTAACTGTGTCCAGCTGTTTTGGCGAAGATTTAAGATTCTTTCCGAGCGTCGTCGGTGTCTTAGAGCTGAACGAACATCATCATATTCATTCATAGGTCGAAATGAACCCAAATTACGTAATTGCAAATGGGTATTACTAAACACAGAACTATCTGGTACTCTCCTGTTAGGAAATCTACGTTGACACTCTCGTACGGCAGCTCGTGCATTTCCGTCACAGAATCCGTACACGAAATGAATATCAGTGTATTCCTCATTTGAAAACACTTTTGGCATTCTGATAGTAATTGCTAGTTCACACGACGATTGAAATCTAACGGCTACTGTTGTGAAAGTAACAATCATACTGAATCGTTTCGACATAGTGAACATGAATACATGTGAACATCTTCGACCTTCCAAATTCTACACTATGTTCCGTTGTTACGTATCTCATATTTCTTTTCAATATTGGTTTATAACTTTGCAATAAAGCATTTCTAAGCAAACTCGATATAAGAATTTTTTTTTATTTCCACTAGTAGAATATGCTCCCGCAGTTTGTTTGTTAAAACCCGGGACACCCTGTATAAATATTGTGAACATAATGCAAACACTTTCCTCTCAGTGTAATTGTAAAAATTTGAGCTCGAAAGCGCGAATCCCTACATTTACACTGGAATTAGAAGCGACTCTTATGTCGATCAACATTAAATACTCGTGTACAACTATATATCACCGGATCGCGAGTGAATACGTAGCTAATTCCACGTAAATGTGGTAAACGGTCGACAATCACGAGGTAGCAGCGGGCACAGGCAGATAACGGACGTACCCACTTGCATCCACAAAAAAATCTAAACGGCAGCTTTATTATTATATTTTTGATGTATAGTGTCTGCATAGTGCAGCAGCTTCTTTGCATTTATTTATTAGCCAAGAAATATGAAGAGGTAGATAATAGGTACTGTATTTATGCCGGTGGCCAAGACGCGTTTGGACAGATTTGAACGTCCAAATCACGCGGTCGTGCAATACACTGTCGCGAATCGTTCGATGCAATACCTGAGCAAAGCGTCGTGAAACCTTGGTGATCATTTATACGCTGCTTACGTGCGTAAGAGGCGATCCTACGTGATTGAGTACTCTGTGGACTCAGATTTACACGGCCGGCGGTGCGCCCGAAAGAAAATTATTGTAAGAACGTTGTACATACAGTATAATTGCATTACGTTAGTACAGGGTGTGCGTCCGTGAGATAACTCGCATGAATCTCTTTACCGTTATCGCAGCCGCGTCCCAGCGAAAGACACGCGCATCCCTGACGAATCCTTAGCAAGCACGAGCTCGCGTTTAAATCTGACAATTCGACGTGAATTGTAAATCCCAACAAAATATCAGTGCGAAAGAAACAGCTTCCTGATGATTTGCGTCTTTGTAACATTCCAACAAGTTTTTGTTGCACGAGTTGCAACTAATTGTTTATCACCCGTTGTTCTTTCTTTGTCTCCCTTGTTCGATTTGCTTTCGAAGAAGAAATAATGCGTGACGGTAAATTGAACATGTGCAATCGTTTGGTCCAAGGAAACGTGAACTCGTACGGGATTAGGCAGCCGGCGGAGTCGGCGTTTTGCGATTGGATTAAATCGGGCATGCGTACGTTAATTGCAAGACAGGAAAAACGAGTCATCCCTCGCGCGCGCGTCTAACGCGTGAAGCTTCAAGCGAGATTTCGCGAGATCGTTCGTCCGTGCAGTATAATGTACTCATGTTCGATTAGACCAAAGATAATACGTGTATCATAAACTCTCCTAACTTATTTGTTACGTAAGAAATGGGTAGAGAGGCCGCATAGAAGTGTGAGTCGCACGACGGGAGTGCAGGAGAGGCGATCGTCAAACGCATGGTAAACTCATGCAGCCACGTATTCGTCGGCACCTCGACGCTTGAGCGGGAATCCCCTGGTTCCTTTGACGTAATTTTACAACGAAACCGCGTTACTACCGCAACGTTACCGCTCTCGTCGTCCGTCATCGGAGGAACGCAGACGATGATAAAAGTACAACGTTTAAGGGGATCCTGGAGTGGCCAGTGAACTCCGTCGTGGCGTCTGCATTACCGGCGGAATCGGTGATTTTCCTGCATTTTCTTTTTATTGAATTCACAGAATGAAAAATCCTTTTCCACGATGAAAGTACACACAATAGTGTAACGTGAAAAGCAGGACTTAACTTTCCAAACGGAAAAAATCACAATTTTTTATTCAGCCACGATTTCACAGGCAGACGTAGGCACGAAATGATCACGAACCTTTCTGCACTAATTACTTTTGCACTGGGCTTCTAAACTCATTTCTAAAAGCTTCCCCGTATTCTTTCATTTTGTTCCGTCCTTGCGATTATCGAATTTTGGCCACACAAACTGCAAAACGTTTATATTAAGAACATTAATGTACGAGGTGACGTCACGATAAGCCGATAATAAAACTGTAAATTTTTTTGTCGTTTTTAACATAAAGTCGAGTTTCGCTCGGTATATTTCTTTGTATACTTTAATCGTGGAGAAGGATTTTTCATTCTATACAATCATTAAAGAGTAATTAGTACAATAAGATCGACCAATTCCGCCGGTAATACAGACGACGCCAGGATCCCCTTAAGTCATATCAGTTGACACGGCACACGCAATCAGAATCGCACGTTCGCGCCACCCTTCCAGAATCACGTGAGATATGTGGCCGCTCTACCCACGTCGGGACAAAGGGTGGATTGCCGAGACCGAATTTGACTCTGATTAGACGAGGCGCAAACTTGTAGTCCGGAGCAAGAGCAAGAGTCGACGCATCAGTCTACGGATCGGTCACAAATTACAGGACAACGCGCAAACTTTTCACCGCGGTCGACGTTGGTCGCTTGCCACTGATTTCTCTAGTAACACAGACACCATAGCACCGATGCTTAGAAAAATCCTCACAACCGTGACGAGACTGTATCGCCATGACGGGCAATCAGGACAGAAAAGGGAAACGATTTTTCCTTGGCGAAGATGGTCACGCAGTATCCCTATCGATTTAACGCGTGTCGGCAGTCCGTCCTCGCGAAAAGGCGTACCTCGTGTCGAAGGGAAGAGCGTAACACCTTAAGACGTATATTGTATCATACTACTCGTAAGTAACCCTAAGCATTCCTAGAGTAACTTTAACGATTAGCGCGGCCCTCGGGGCGGCCCGGTGGGACCGATCGTGCATTCGGCACCGCGACGGGGAACAGGGATGACCATCTTCTGGTGGAGGGTTCCCGGATCGGTCCGACGGGTCGCGAGCGCGACGGGCGCTTATGTAGATAGGGTGTTTTCATGTGTAGCGTAGGCGTGTAGAGAGAATTTAGTCTTAGCGCGAGAGTGCGAGAAACGGGGAAAGGCTGTCGGAAAACGAGAGTGAGTGTGATGCATGCATGTATGTGTGCGTGCGTGATCTCGAGAATGGTGGTGAATAATAATAACTGCTGATGATTACGATGACGACGATGACAATGATGGATGAGTAGGTGAACGAGGGATGTCTGACACTAGTGTAGAACGCGTTAGGGTTACGTAGATAAGCGATCCCCCTCTCCCCACGCAAAGGAGGTTGAAGAAGGCGAAGATTTCTCAACGCCGTGATGGCAAGGTTAAAGGAGGCACGACGGACACTCGGACCCGAACGATATCGCGGGAGGCGCATCGGGAAGCGGGGGGAGCGCTGTTGTTGTTCTTGTTGTCGTGCGCTTGTATTAAAGTCGCCATGTTCTAATTAAACGTGCCGACGGGGTTGTATCAGTCGTCGGCGAAATCAATGCGGCTACCATTTCTCTCTGTGCGTTTCGCGTTCCTCGTTTTCTTCATCGCACGCGAGAGACACCCGACCAAAGAGAGCGAGAGCAAGAAATAAATAGGCAGAAACCAACCGAGGGCTCGAGGAGAACGAGCGGCTTTTGCGGCTCTCCTCTCTTCAGTTCTTCACCCCCGCCCTCTCCCCGCGTGTTACGTATACGTGTAGACGCGCGTACGCGCAAATGAGAAACGCGACAAAGGGGACACGGAGACACAAAGAATGGTTGCAGCGCGACGGTGGAGGAGACGATGGAGGAGAACGAGGAGCAGGCAGACGTAGACGAGGAGGTGCGTGGAGGAGAGACGGAAAGAGGAAGGCAGATAGGAGAAAAATAAGCCGAGGAGAGAACGCACGGTAGGTCAGTCTTGGTTGCTGGCGGTTGGCGAATTGGTCGGGTTGCCATGGAGAAGAGGGCCGGGGGTATTCCCCGGGTATTCGGCGGGGTCCGCCCCGACGGGAAACCCCCATTCGGGAAATTCGCGGCGTCGCCACGCCGAACCATGTCGCGGTGCCGGAGGTTTAGCTCGGCTCGGCTAATCGATTCTGCTACCAATCAGCGCCCGCGCCGTTCCTCCAACGTCCTCCGCCGTCCTCCTCCAGCCACCGTTTTCAACCCCCCGCTCGCGCTCCTTCCTCTTTCACCCTCTCGCCCGTTCTCTCTCTCCCTCTTCCTCCCCTGTCCTCCCTACCTCCGTGATGTCCCGTGCACCATCACCGCCATCGCCACTACTCGCCACCCACGCGGTAGCTTCGGTTCTACCTAACGTCACCCCCATACCCGTTCCTCCGTCGTTGACTCTACCTTCGCGCGTACACTACTTCGGCCCTCCGTCAGCGCTATCAACACCGCCTCCACGCTTGTATACACGCTGCTGCACCCGTAGCAACCCGTAGCTCTCCTCCCCGTATCTTATCCCGCGCGTATATTATGGCTGGCAATTCCCACCCCCGATATAACGCAAGCGGATGCGTCGTAAAGGCACGTATCGAAGTCGCGTTTCTTATTAAAGATTCGAAGCTTGCATTCAAGGTGCACATGAGTTATTCGCTTCTCATGAGTTAATCGAATATAAACGACGGTGCACCTCGCGAACTTTAGCAGAGATGAACATCCGTGTCTTGCGCTTATTTATATAATAATTTATTTGTTTGAAAGAAAGCGACAAGAAAGACTCATCGATATTCTTGCAATCACATTTATGATATTAGAATAAATTCCTGATTTGTATTCACATAAATAATAAGAAAAATTAAGGAGTACTATACTATAATAAATATTTCAATCAAAAGCTAATATGAATAATTTTTCTGTTAAGATGAAAATTATACTTTTGATGAGACATGCTTCTAGATTTTTCATGAGCTTAAGAAAATTAATTTTTCTTAAAAAAAAGAATATAAAAAACGATTTTTAATTTACAAATAATTATTTAAACATCTCATGCGTTTTTCGATATATTCAGTCGGTAATTGTGAAGGAGAGCTCCTTCCCCTCCGATTTCTTTCAAACTTGGTAGAAATGTATATTTTGGTCCTAAAACACGATTGCGAGAAGGAAAATCGTCGCTCTCAAGTAGAACCAAAGTTACAGCTTACTCAAATGACAGTTTCGGGGTTAGGAAATCTGTCATACCGGCAGTCTACCGGCGTAGCGCACACTGACCAAGCATGCGCGGTGTTTTTTCACACGCTTTTTATGCTTATTTTGTTTATAGTATACTTTATAGCAGCGAACTGTAAGATTACTTGTGTTAAGGCGATCCTGGAGTCGTCTGTATTACCGGCGGAATCGGTGATTTTCCTGCATTAATTTCCAAATTGCTATTACACTTCGGACACTGTATTTCTTTGTTTATTAAATGATGCTCATTGGCAAATAAAAAGATAATTTGGTAATTATAGTTAAATACACGGTATTCTCTGCTTTAACTAAAATCAAACAGTTAAATAGAAATTATTCTCTACTTTAATCGAAGGTAAAAACTGCGAAAGACCTAACCCAACCCAACCGCGTTTTTTATTTAAAATCGGGAAGGTCGTCTGTAGTATACTTAATTACCAAATTATCTTTTTATTTGCCAATGAGCATCATTTAATAAACAAAGAAATACAGTGTCCGAAGTGTAATAGCAATTTGGAAATTAACACAAGTAATCTTACATTTCGCTGCTATAAAGTATACTATGAACAAAATAAGCATAAAAAGCGTGTGAAAAAACACCGCGCATGCTTGGTCAGTGTGCGCTACGCCCGTAGATTGCCGGTGTGACAGATTTCCTAACCTCGAAACTGTCACTTTTCAGCACATAATAACTTTTTTTCTACTTGAGAGCGACGATTTTCCTTGCAATCGTGGTTTAGGACCAAAATATACATTTCTACCAAGTTTGAAGGAAATCGGAGAGGAAGGAGCTCTCCTTCACAATTACCATTCAGTCTTATATTATTAGCAATTCATTAATTATGAAGCGCCAAAAGATACTCGAGATGCCATCTAACCTCGAAACTATTGCACTACTGTCGGTAATAAATATCAAAATGAGCGATAGAGTATGTTAAGGGGATCCTGGAGTCGTCTGTATTACCGGCGGAATTGGTCGATCTTACTGTACTAATTACTCTTTAATGATTGTATAGAATGAAAAATCCTTCTCCACGATTAAAGTATACAAAGAAATATACCGAGCGAAACTCGGCTTTATGTTAAAAACGACAAAAAAATTTACAGTTTTATTATCGGCTTATTGTGACGTCACCTCGTACATTAATGTTCTTAATATAAATGTTTTGCAGTTTGTGTGGCCAAAATTCGATAATCGCAAGGACGGAACAAAATAAAAGAATATGGGAAGCTTTTAGAAATGAGTTTAGAAGCCTAGTGTAAAAGTAATTAGTGCAGAAAGATTCGTGATCATTTCGTGCCTACGTATGTCTGTGAAATCGTGGCTGAATAAAAAATTGTGATTTTTTTCCGTTTGGAAAGTTAAGTCCTGCTTTCACATTACACTATTGTGTGTACTTTCATCGTGGAAAAGGATTTTTCATTTTGTGAATTCAATAAAAAGAAAATACAGGAAAATCATCGATTCCGCCGGTAATTCAGACGCCGCGACAGAGTTCACTGGCCACTCCAGGATCCCCTTCACCTGCAGTATCAGCCTGATACTATCAGGGTTATCAAGGGAGTTCGTGAGTGACTACATAGTTCCCGGTACGCAGTATAGGGTGAGCGCGTGACGCGGTTTAAAATTCAAATTTCTGCTTAACCTTACAGGGATCGAAATCTGTCGGAATCTCAATACGAGAATTCCGGAGCAATATCGATGCAATAGAATAATGATATCTCAACAGAACAATAATATAATAATATATTGGGTTGGCCAAAAAGTAATTGCGTTTTTTTAATATAAATAAAAGGCGAATTTTTCATGGGAAACAAAAACTTTATTAAACAATATATTGTCCATTTTGTTTGATTATCTTTTGCCATTTTTCAGGCAACTTCATGATTCCGCGCTCAAAACAGTTCTCATCTTTTTCAGCAAAAAAACGATTCCAAGAACGATTTGATATCCTCATCAGCAGTAAAGGTTTTACCATTCAAGGCGTTTTGCAAAGAACCAAACAAATGGTAATCTGATGGTGCCAGGTCTGGCGAATATGGTGGATGTGGTAACACCTCCCATCCAAGCTGCAACAATTTTTCACGAGTGACCAAACTTGTACGTGGTCTAGCGTTATCATGGTGAAACACAACACCTTTGCGATTCACCAATTCTCGACGTTTCTGTTTGATGGCATCGTTTATTTATCCAGTTGACGACAGTATACGTCTGAATTAATGGTTTGATTCCTTGCAAGCAGCTCAAAATACACAATACCTTTAAATCCACAGACTGACAGCATAATCTTTCTTTGGTGAATATCTGCTTTTCAAGTGCTTTCAGCAGGTTCATCACGCTTGCTCCACGATCTTTTTCGTTTGACGTTGTTGTAGACGATCCATTTTCGTCGCCTGTTATCATACGTTTCAAAATGGATCATTTTCCTCACGTTTCAAAAGAGAATCGCAGATGTCAATACGCTCAGTGAGATGAATTCTTTGAGCTCATGTGGTACCCAAATATCGAGCTTACTAATGTATCCAAGTCGTTTTAAATGGTTTTCAACACTCGATTTCGATATGTTAAGATTCTCAGCAATCTCTCGTGTCGTTAAACGCCGATTCGAATCGATCAGTGCCTTTATTTTGCATCATCAATTTCGATT
>NC_039518.1:4970880-5049293 GCF_003672135.1 Ooceraea biroi | reverse complement strand
CGCTGCGATATATCGCACGATTCAAACGTAGCTTCAGCCACGGACCGGCGCCATGTCGAGCGAGAAGATTCGCCCGTGTGTTCGCTCCGCGTTTTCCGCAGTTGTATCGTGCGAAACGAGCGCCGCGTCCGCAATTAGTTATCGCGAGTGCTGTTATGCAGTGAGAGTTCGTAAAGTGGGATATTATAATTTTAGTGACTGCTACCTCCCCCTCTCGTCGATGGAATTCTATCAGAGTGCAGCTAAGGAGCAGAAACAACTGACGCACGGTCATCGGGTACGTGTTGCATCGTAAAGTATATTATTATTATTATTATTCTATTGGGTTGGCCAAAAAGTAATTGCGTTTTTTTCCAATAGATGGACATACATGTCTTCAAATGTAACTAACTTCATTCTAAACCGCAAATTCATTATGTAGGTTAACAACTCACAGTTCAAGCTTGTTTTACAAAAAGAAAGTACACGATTTCGTTAACAATTGTTTGTTTGCCGTCGATTTCAAAATGGAAAATCAAAAAGAACATTTTCCTCATATTTTGTTTTATTACTTCCGAAAGGGAAAAACGCTGTGCAAGCTCATCAAAAGTTATGTGATGTTTATGGCGAAGATGCTTTAAAACTGCGCAGTGTCAAAATTGGTTTACTAAATTTCGATCTGCAGATTTTATGTGAAAGATGCACCACGCTCAGGAAGGCCAATCGAAATTGATGATGACAAAATAAAGGCACTGATCGATTCCAATCGGCGTTTAACGACACGAGAGATTGCTGAGAATCTTAACATATCGAAATCGAGTGTTGAAAACCATTAAAACGACTTGGATACATTAGTAAGCTCGATATTTGGGTACCACATGAGCTCAAGGAATTCATCTCACTGAGCGTATTGACATCTGCGATTCTCTTTTGAAACGTGAGGAAAATGATCCATTCTTGAAACGTATGATAACAGGCGACGAAAAATGGATCGTCTACAACAACGTCAAACGAAAAAGATCGTGGAGCAAGCGTGATGACCTGCTGAAAGCACTTGAAAAGCAGATATTCACCAAAGAAAGATTATGCTGTCAGTCTGGTGGTAATTTAAAGGTATTGTGTATTTTGAGCTGCTTGCAAGGAATCAAACCATTAATTCAGACGTATACTGTCGTCAACTGGATAAATTAAACGATGCCATCAAACAGAAACGTCGAGAATTGGTGAATCGCAAAGGTGTTGTGTTTCACCATGATAACGCTAGACCACGTACAAGTTTGGTCACTCGTGAAAAATTGTTGCAGCTTGGATGGGAGTGTTACCACATCCACCATATTCGCCAGACCTGGCACCATCAGATTACCATTTGTTTCGTTCTTTGCAAAACGCCTTGAATGGTAAAACCTTTACTGCTGATGAGGATATCAAATCGTTCTTGGAATTGTTTTTTGCTGAAAAAGATAAGAACTTTTTGAGCGCGGAATCATGAAGTTGCCTGAAAAATGGCAAAAGATAATCAAACAAAATGGACAATATATTGTTTAATAAAGTTTTTGCTTCCCATGAAAAATTCGCCTTTTATTAATATAAAAAAAACGCAATTACTTTTTGGCCAACCCAATATATGGCGAAGATGCTTTAAAACTGCGGCAGTGTCAAAATTGGTTTACTAAATTTCGATCTGCAGATTTTTATGTGAAAGATGCACCACGCTCAGGAAGGCCAATCGAAATTGATGATGGCAAAATAAAGGCACTGATCGATTCCAATCGGCGTTTAACGACACGAGAGATTGCTGAGAATCTTAACATATCGAAATCGAGTGTTGAAAACCATTCAAAACGACTTGGATACATTAGTAAGCTCGATATTTGGGTACCACATGAGCTCAAAGGAATTCATCTCACTGAGCGTATTGACATCTGCGATTCTCTTTTGAAACGTGAGGAAAATGATCCATTCTTGAAACGTATGATAACAGGCGACGAAAAATGGATCGTCTACAACAACGTCAAACGAAAAAGATCGTGGAGCAAGCGTGATGACCTGCTGAAAGCACTTGAAAAGCAGATATTCACCAAAGAAAGATTATGCTGTCAGTCTGGTGGTAATTTAAAGGTATTGTGTATTTTGAGTTGCTTGCAAGGAATCAAACCATTAATTCAGACGTATACTGTCGTCAACTGGATAAATTAAACGATGCCATCAAACAGAAACGTCGAGAATTGGTGAATCGCAAAGGTGTTGTGTTTCACCATGATAACGCTAGACCACGTACAAGTTTGGTCACTCGTGAAAAATTGTTGCAGCTTGGATGGGAGGTGTTACCACATCCACCATATTCGCCAGACCTGGCACCATCAGATTACCATTTGTTTGGTTCTTTGCAAAACGCCTTGAATGGTAAAACCTTTACTGCTGATGAGGATATCAAATCGTTCTTGGAATCGTTTTTTGCTGAAAAAGATGAGAACTGTTTTGAGCGCGGAATCATGAAGTTGCCTGAAAAATGGCAAAAGATAATCAAACAAAATGGACAATATATTGTTTAATAAAGTTTTTGTTTCCCATGAAAAATTCGCCTTTTATTTATATTAAAAAAACGCAATTACTTTTTGGCCAACCCAATATATTATTATATTATTGTTCTGTTGAGATATCATTATTCTATTGCATCGATATTGCTCCGGAATTCTCGTATTGAGATTCCGACAGATTTCGATCCCTGTAAGGTTAAGCAGAAATTTGAATTTTAAACCGCGTCACGCGCTCACCCTATACTGCGTACCGGGAACTATGTAGTCACTCACGAACTCCCTTGATAACCCTGATAGTATCAGGCTGATACTGCAGGTGAAGGGGATCCTGGAGTGGCCAGTGAACTCTGTCGCGGCGTCTGAATTACCGGCGGAATCGATGATTTTCCTGTATTTTCTTTTTATTGAATTCACAAAATGAAAAATCCTTTTCCACGATGAAAGTACACACAATAGTGTAATGTGAAAAGCAGGACTTAACTTTCCAAACGGAAAAAAATCACAATTTTTTATTCAGCCACGATTTCACAGACATACGTAGGCACGAAATGATCACGAATCTTTCTGCACTAATTACTTTTACACTAGGCTTCTAAACTCATTTCTAAAAGCTTCCCCATATTCTTTTATTTTGTTCCGTCCTTGCGATTATCGAATTTTGGCCACACAAACTGCAAAACATTTATATTAAGAACATTAATGTACGAGGTGACGTCACAATAAGCCGATAATAAAACTGTAAATTTTTTTGTCGTTTTTAACATAAAGCCGAGTTTCGCTCGGTATATTTCTTTGTATACTTTAATCGTGGAGAAGGATTTTTCATTCTATACAATCATTAAAGAGTAATTAGTACAGTAAGATCGACCAATTCCGCCGGTAATACAGACGACTCCAGGATCCCCTTAACATACTCTATCGCTCATTTTGATATTTATTACCGACAGTAGTGCAATAGTTTCGAGGTTAGATGGCATCTCGAGTATCTTTTGGCGCTTCATAATTAATGAATTGCTAATAATATAAGACTGAATGGTAATTGTGAAGGAGAGCTCCTTCCTCTCCGATTTCCTTCAAACTTGGTAGAAATGTATATTTTGGTCCTAAACCACGATTGCAAGGAAAATCGTCGCTCTCAAGTAGAAAAAAAGTTATTATGTGCTGAAAAGTGACAGTTTCGAGGTTAGGAAATCTGTCACACCGGCAATCTACGGGCGTAGCGCACACTGACCAAGCATGCGCGGTGTTTTTTCACACGCTTTTTATGCTTATTTTGTTCATAGTATACTTTATAGCAGCGAAATGTAAGATTACTTGTGTTAATTTCCAAATTGCTATTACACTTCGGACACTGTATTTCTTTGTTTATTAAATGATGCTCATTGGCAAATAAAAAGATAATTTGGTAATTAAGTATACTACAGACGACCTTCCCGATTTTAAATAAAAAACGCGGTTGGGTTGGGTTAGGTCTTTCGCAGTTTTTACCTTCGATTAAAGTAGAGAATAATTTCTATTTAACTGTTTGATTTTAGTTAAAGCAGAGAATACCGTGTATTTAACTATAATTACCAAATTATCTTTTTATTTGCCAATGAGCATCATTTAATAAACAAAGAAATACAGTGTCCGAAGTGTAATAGCAATTTGGAAATTAATGCAGGAAAATCACCGATTCCGCCGGTAATACAGACGACTCCAGGATCGCCTTAACACAAGTAATCTTACAGTTCGCTGCTATAAAGTATACTATAAACAAAATAAGCATAAAAAGCGTGTGAAAAAACACCGCGCATGCTTGGTCAGTGTGCGCTACGCCGGTAGACTGCCGGTATGACAGATTTCCTAACCCCGAAACTGTCATTTGAGTAAGCTGTAACTTTGGTTCTACTTGAGAGCGACGATTTTCCTTCTCGCAATCGTGTTTTAGGACCAAAATATACATTTCTACCAAGTTTGAAAGAAATCGGAGGGGAAGGAGCTCTCCTTCACAATTACCGACTGAATATATCGAAAAACGCATGAGATGTTTAAATAATTATTTGTAAATTAAAAATCGTTTTTTATATTCTTTTTTTTAAGAAAAATTAATTTTCTTAAGCTCATGAAAAATCTAGAAGCATGTCTCATCAAAAGTATAATTTTCATCTTAACAGAAAAATTATTCATATTAGCTTTTGATTGAAATATTTATTATAGTATAGTACTCCTTAATTTTTCTTATTATTTATGTGAATACAAATCAGGAATTTATTCTAATATCATAAATGTGATTGCAAGAATATCGATGAGTCTTTCTTGTCGCTTTCTTTCAAACAAATAAATTATTATATAAATAAGCGCAAGACACGGATGTTCATCTCTGCTAAAGTTCGCGAGGTGCACCGTCGTTTATATTCGATTAACTCATGAGAAGCGAATAACTCATGTGCACCTTGAATGCAAGCTTCGAATCTTTAATAAGAAACGCGACTTCGATACGTGCCTTTACGACGCATCCGCTTGCGTTATATCGGGGGTGGGAATTGCCAGCCATAATATACGCGCGGGATAAGATACGGGGAGGAGAGCTACGGGTTGCTACGGGTGCAGCAGCGTGTATACAAGCGTGGAGGCGGTGTTGATAGCGCTGACGGAGGGCCGAAGTAGTGTACGCGCGAAGGTAGAGTCAACGACGGAGGAACGGGTATGGGGGTGACGTTAGGTAGAACCGAAGCTACCGCGTGGGTGGCGAGTAGTGGCGATGGCGGTGATGGTGCACGGGACATCACGGAGGTAGGGAGGACAGGGGAGGAAGAGGGAGAGAGAGAACGGGCGAGAGGGTGAAAGAGGAAGGAGCGCGAGCGGGGGGTTGAAAACGGTGGCTGGAGGAGGACGGCGGAGGACGTTGGAGGAACGGCGCGGGCGCTGATTGGTAGCAGAATCGATTAGCCGAGCCGAGCTAAACCTCCGGCACCGCGACATGGTTCGGCGTGGCGACGCCGCGAATTTCCCGAATGGGGGTTTCCCGTCGGGGCGGACCCCGCCGAATACCCGGGGAATACCCCCGGCCCTCTTCTCCATGGCAACCCGACCAATTCGCCAACCGCCAGCAACCAAGACTGACCTACCGTGCGTTCTCTCCTCGGCTTATTTTTCTCCTATCTGCCTTCCTCTTTCCGTCTCTCCTCCACGCACCTCCTCGTCTACGTCTGCCTGCTCCTCGTTCTCCTCCATCGTCTCCTCCACCGTCGCGCTGCAACCATTCTTTGTGTCTCCGTGTCCCCTTTGTCGCGTTTCTCATTTGCGCGTACGCGCGTCTACACGTATACGTAACACGCGGGGAGAGGGCGGGGGTGAAGAACTGAAGAGAGGAGAGCCGCAAAAGCCGCTCGTTCTCCTCGAGCCCTCGGTTGGTTTCTGCCTATTTATTTCTTGCTCTCGCTCTCTTTGGTCGGGTGTCTCTCGCGTGCGATGAAGAAAACGAGGAACGCGAAACGCACAGAGAGAAATGGTAGCCGCATTGATTTCGCCGACGACTGATACAACCCCGTCGGCACGTTTAATTAGAACATGGCGACTTTAATACAAGCGCACGACAACAAGAACAACAACAGCGCTCCCCCCGCTTCCCGATGCGCCTCCCGCGATATCGTTCGGGTCCGAGTGTCCGTCGTGCCTCCTTTAACCTTGCCATCACGGCGTTGAGAAATCTTCGCCTTCTTCAACCTCCTTTGCGTGGGGAGAGGGGGATCGCTTATCTACGTAACCCTAACGCGTTCTACACTAGTGTCAGACATCCCTCGTTCACCTACTCATCCATCATTGTCATCGTCGTCATCGTAATCATCAGCAGTTATTATTATTCACCACCATTCTCGAGATCACGCACGCACACATACATGCATGCATCACACTCACTCTCGTTTTCCGACAGCCTTTCCCCGTTTCTCGCACTCTCGCGCTAAGACTAAATTCTCTCTACACGCCTACGCTACACATGAAAACACCCTATCTACATAAGCGCCCGTCGCGCTCGCGACCCGTCGGACCGATCCGGGAACCCTCCACCAGAAGATGGTCATCCCTGTTCCCCGTCGCGGTGCCGAATGCACGATCGGTCCCACCGGGCCGCCCCGAGGGCCGCGCTAATCGTTAAAGTTACTCTAGGAATGCTTAGGGTTACTTACGAGTAGTATGATACAATATACGTCTTAAGGTGTTACGCTCTTCCCTTCGACACGAGGTACGCCTTTTCGCGAGGACGGACTGCCGACACGCGTTAAATCGATAGGGATACTGCGTGACCATCTTCGCCAAGGAAAAATCGTTTCCCTTTTCTGTCCTGATTGCCCGTCATGGCGATACGGTCTCGTCACGGTTGTGAGGATTTTTCTAAGCATCGGTGCTATGGTGTCTGTGTTACTAGAGAAATCAGTGGCAAGCGACCAACGTCGACCGCGGTGAAAAGTTTGCGCGTTGTCCTGTAATTTGTGACCGATCCGTAGACTGATGCGTCGACTCTTGCTCTTGCTCCGGACTACAAGTTTGCGCCTCGTCTAATCAGAGTCAAATTCGGTCTCGGCAATCCACCCTTTGTCCCGACGTGGGTAGAGCGGCCACATATCTCACGTGATTCTGGAAGGGTGGCGCGAACGTGCGATTCTGATTGCGTGTGCCGTGTCAACTGATATGACTTAAGGGGATCCTGGCGTCGTCTGTATTACCGGCGGAATTGGTCGATCTTATTGTACTAATTACTCTTTAATGATTGTATAGAATGAAAAATCCTTCTCCACGATTAAAGTATACAAAGAAATATACCGAGCGAAACTCGACTTTATGTTAAAAACGACAAAAAAATTTACAGTTTTATTATCGGCTTATCGTGACGTCACCTCGTACATTAATGTTCTTAATATAAACGTTTTGCAGTTTGTGTGGCCAAAATTCGATAATCGCAAGGACGGAACAAAATGAAAGAATACGGGGAAGCTTTTAGAAATGAGTTTAGAAGCCCAGTGCAAAAGTAATTAGTGCAGAAAGGTTCGTGATCATTTCGTGCCTACGTCTGCCTGTGAAATCGTGGCTGAATAAAAAATTGTGATTTTTTCCGTTTGGAAAGTTAAGTCCTGCTTTTCACGTTACACTATTGTGTGTACTTTCATCGTGGAAAAGGATTTTTCATTCTGTGAATTCAATAAAAAAAATGCAGAATCACCGATTCCGCCGGTAATGCAGACGCCACGACGGAGTTCACTGGCCACTCCAGGATCCCCTTAAACGTTGTACTTTTATCATCGTCTGCGTTCCTCCGATGACGGACGACGAGAGCGGTAACGTTGCGGTAGTAACGCGGTTTCGTTGTAAAATTACGTCAAAGGAACCAGGGGATTCCCGCTCAAGCGTCGAGGTGCCGACGAATACGTGGCTGCATGAGTTTACCATGCGTTTGACGATCGCCTCTCCTGCACTCCCGTCGTGCGACTCACACTTCTATGCGGCCTCTCTACCCATTTCTTACGTAACAAATAAGTTAGGAGAGTTTATGATACACGTATTATCTTTGGTCTAATCGAACATGAGTACATTATACTGCACGGACGAACGATCTCGCGAAATCTCGCTTGAAGCTTCACGCGTTAGACGCGCGCGCGAGGGATGACTCGTTTTTCCTGTCTTGCAATTAACGTACGCATGCCCGATTTAATCCAATCGCAAAACGCCGACTCCGCCGGCTGCCTAATCCCGTACGAGTTCACGTTTCCTTGGACCAAACGATTGCACATGTTCAATTTACCGTCACGCATTATTTCTTCTTCGAAAGCAAATCGAACAAGGGAGACAAAGAAAGAACAACGGGTGATAAACAATTAGTTGCAACTCGTGCAACAAAAACTTGTTGGAATGTTACAAAGACGCAAATCATCAGGAAGCTGTTTCTTTCGCATTGATATTTTGTTGGGATTTACAATTCACGTCGAATTGTCAGATTTAAACGCGAGCTCGTGCTTGCTAAGGATTCGTCAGGGATGCGCGTGTCTTTCGCGGGGACGCGGCTGCGATAACGGTAAAGAGATTCATGCGAGTTATCTCACGGACGCACACCCTGTACTAACGTAATGCAATTATACTGTATGTACAACGTTCTTACAATAATTTTCTTTCGGGCGCACCGCCGGCCGTGTAAATCTGAGTCCACAGAGTACTCAATCACGTAGGATCGCCTCTTACGCACGTAAGCAGCGTATAAATGATCACCAAGGTTTCACGACGCTTTGCTCAGGTATTGCATCGAACGATTCGCGACAGTGTATTGCACGACCGCGTGATTTGGACGTTCAAATCTGTCCAAACGCGTCTTGGCCACCGGCATAAATACAGTACCTATTATCTACCTCTTCATATTTCTTGGCTAATAAATAAATGCAAAGAAGCTGCTGCACTATGCAGACACTATACATCAAAAATATAATAATAAAGCTGCCGTTTAGATTTTTTTGTGGATGCAAGTGGGTACGTCCGTTATCTGCCTGTGCCCGCTGCTACCTCGTGATTGTCGACCGTTTACCACATTTACGTGGAATTAGCTACGTATTCACTCGCGATCCGGTGATATATAGTTGTACACGAGTATTTAATGTTGATCGACATAAGAGTCGCTTCTAATTCCAGTGTAAATGTAGGGATTCGCGCTTTCGAGCTCAAATTTTTACAATTACACTGAGAGGAAAGTGTTTGCATTATGTTCACAATATTTATACAGGGTGTCCCGGGTTTTAACAAACAAACTGCGGGAGCATATTCTACTAGTGGAAATAAAAAAAAATTCTTATATCGAGTTTGCTTAGAAATGCTTTATTGCAAAGTTATAAACCAATATTGAAAAGAAATATGAGATACGTAACAACGGAACATAGTGTAGAATTTGGAAGGTCGAAGATGTTCACATGTATTCATGTTCACTATGTTGAAACGATTCAGTATGATTGTTACTTTCACAACAGTAGCCGTTAGATTTCAATCGTCGTGTCAACTAGCAATTACTATCAGAATGCCAAAAGTGTTTTCGAATGAGGAATACACTGATATTCATTTCGTGTACGGATTCTGTGACGGAAATGCACGAGCTGCCGTACGAGAGTGTCAACGTAGATTTCCTAACAGGAGAGTACCAGATAGTTCTGTGTTTAGTAATACCCATTTGCAATTACGTAATTTGGGTTCATTTCGACCTATGAATGAATATGATGATGTTCGTTCAGCTCTAAGACACCGACGACGCTCGGAAAGAATCTTAAATCTTCGCCAAAACAGCTGGACACAGTTAGACGGTTGTCCATCGCACTATGCTAGACAAGTTAGAAGCTGGTTAGATGAACATTACGCTCATAGGTGGATTGGTCGAGGAGGACCGGTTTTCTGGCCTCCAAGATCGCCCGATTTAACGCCTCTTGATTTTTATTTATGGGGAACTTTAAAAAATAAAGTTTACAGTACAGAAGTAATCTCGCTTGAAGATTTGAAGCAACGAATTACTAATTCAGTTACTGAGATGCAACACGCTTTAGAGGATACACACTTTCATAATTTCGAAGAAGTGCGAAAATTCGTCGACGAATGGATCAACTGAAAAGAAGAGTCATTTTATCGTCATCTCTTGCCAGAAAGATGGGAAAAAGTTATAGAAAACGAAGGAAAATATTTTGATTAAGGTATTCATTCATTATCATATTTAAATACATGCGTTTTTGAGCAAAAACAACCCTCAAAACTAAATCACACCCCTAGTATTATATTTTGATATACAGGGTGTCCCGGGTTTTAACCGACAAACTGCGGGAGCATATTCTACTAGTGGAAATAAGAAAAAATTCTTATATCGAGTTTGCTTAGAAATGCTTTATTGCAAAGTTATAAACCAATATTGAAAAGAAATATGAGATACGTAACAACGGAACATAGTGTAGAATTTGGAAGGTCGAAGATGTTTATGTTACGTGTAGTCACATGTATTCATGTTCACTATGTCGAAACGATTCAGTATGATTGTTACTTTCACAACAGTAGCCGTTAGATTTCAATCGTCGTGTCAACTAGCAATTACTATCAGAATGCCAAAAGTGTTTTCGAATGAGGAATACACTGATATTCATTTCGTGTACGGATTCTGTGACGGAAATGCACGAGCTGCCGTACGAGAGTGTCAACGTAGATTTCCTAACAGGAGAGTACCAGATAGTTCTGTGTTTAGTAATACCCATTTGCAATTACGTAATTTGGGTTCATTTCGACCTATGAATGAATATGATGATGTTCGTTCAGCTCTAAGACACCGACGACGCTCGGAAAGAATCTTAAATCTTTTTGATAATACTCCTACACAAAGTGTTCGACGTGCTTCAGCTCAACTGTAGATATCACGAAACACTATTTGGAGAACATTGCGTGCTGATGACAGATTCGCATATCATTACACACCTGTAGAAGAATTACTTCCAATCGATTATCAGAAACGAGTCGAATTTTGTAACTGGTATGTGAATGCAGTAGAAAGGGACAATCTTTTCTCATCAATGATATTATGGACAGATGAAGTGACCTTTACAAGACGAGGCATATTCAATTCTCATAATAGCCATGTATGGGCTCATAATAATCCACATACTACCAGACAAAGAAACTTTCAACACGAATTTCGATGTAATGTTTGGATGGGTATGCTTCATGACCGGCTTATTGGTCCGTTCTTTTTACCTGACCGATTGAACGGAGAATCTTTTCGAAGATTCCTATCAAACGATTTACCAATTTTGATGGAAAATGTGCCACTGCAGTTTCGCCAAAACAGCTGGACACAGTTAGACGGTTGTCCATCGCAATATGCTAGACAAGTTAGAAGCTGGTTAGATGAACATTACGCTCATAGGTGGATTGGTCGAGGAGGACCGGTTTTCTGGCCTCCAAGATCGCCCGATTTAACGCCTCTTGATTTTTATTTATGGGGAACCTTAAAAAATAAAGTTTACAGTACAGAAGTAATCTCGCTTGAAGATTAAAGCAACGAATTACTAATTCAGTTACTGAGATGCAACAAAATTTTCAGGAATGTCGTACTGTAACAAATTCTGTACTACGTCGATGTCTAGCTTGTATCGATGTGCAAGGACAACATTTTGAAACGCGTCACTAAATCATTGCGTAGATAATTTTTATTTTTGTGAAAAAATCCGTTGTTACTTATCTCATATTTCTTTCCAATATTGGTTTATAACTTTGTAATAAAGCATTTCTAAGCAAACTCGATATAAGAATTTTTTCTTATTTCCACTAGTAGAATATGCTCCCGCAGTTTGTCGGTTAAAACCCGGGACACCCTGTATAATAAAAATAGAGATAAAAGAATGATAAACAAATTAATTGATCTCTTTTACTATCATAATCACAATGATGTACATTGAATTGTAATTTTACAACGACTTTACTATAATTATTATAGAGGAGAATCCCCTATTATGAGATATGCTCCTAATATGAGGTAATGGGGTTTCTGCTAAACTATTGAGTACCATCTGTTAGTTCCACCATGAACTTATTACTCTTGGTGTAAAATGTATTTAGTGAAAAATTCATTGTTCGTTATTGCGTTTAGCCTTTGCAAGAAAAGGTTTGTGAAATTGTGAACATGTCAAAGGAACTTGAGGTTAGTCTTTAAACCTTGTTTATTATATAATAAAGAAATGGTTGGCAATAAATTCAGTATGCAATGATAGAGTAGAATCGTAGTAACAGGAAAATACGCAATTTGTTGAATTGCTTAATTGTAGAGGTTAGATTTCATGATCGCGGAACCGCTAGGCGCGTGGCTCGTATAATGAGATATTCAGGGTACTCTTAATATGAGATAATTATTGCTCGAATATGAAGATTATGTAGTGTAATAAAAAGAAAGAAAATACTACGTTAAGGGTAAAGAAAAGTTAATACGAATTTTTGTGTATTTAATTTTTATAGAATCTGACTATGGAGGTTAGAGAAACGAGGAAGCGTCGACAGTGGAGTCGTGAAGATTTGGCGAAGGCTGTGGCAGCAGTATTTTTATAAAACTATCTAATAAAGTTTTTTACTTGCAATACTGATGCATTTTGCACTTTTAACACCGATTTCTCAAGGTATCTTATATTAGGAGCACACTTTCTCGATCCTGCGTAAAGCTCTTTTTTCAAATTTGTTTAATTTTCAGAAAAAATAATATGTAAATTAGATTTTTCATTTCACCAACCTAAAGCTTATTAAATTCTCTTCAAGAGAACGTATTACATTTAAAAATTCTGCCTATAGATTTCCTTACATTCGGCAAAATCGATATGGTATCTCATAATCGGGGACTTTCCTCTAGTAATAATTAAAAAAAATATCCAAAACGCGTATTAGAATTGCAGCGACCACAATGCAGCGTATGCTGAGTAATATAATATCTGCAGTTAATACTACAATAAGGACATTTGTCGCCTCGATACTACTGGAAATTATATAATAAATCATAAAATTAAATGCAACCACTTGCTTCTCTCAGTGTACGTTTACAGTTAGACACACATCAGAACGACATATAGATTCGATTAATGAATCCAAGAGACCACACATACTGAACTGCGCCACCCATACTGCTCGCGTTCGTCTGATCGTTACGGCATGGCGGTCGCTCGACAGTCCTACGCGAGAGGGTAACACCGCGATCCGAGCACGCGAATGGACAGATTGATGCAAGTACCTGGGAGCGAAGTGTGGTCCGAGCCTGCGGAGGCGGATAAGGGGCCGTACGGTGCGTTTATCGTTCACGATTACACGCACGCCGACGGCGACGGCTCGCGGTTATTCTCATTTTCTTTCCGGTAAAAACCCTTCAACGCGGCGTGCCCAGGGCAGCACCCCAGTGCTCGGCGGCGGGTCATGCGTAATGCGGATAGGTGCCGAGATGTGGTGGCACGTGTCCGGAGGCCGTGTGATGGCCGGCATACAAGTTGGCGCCCGGGCTCGTCGACCAGTAGCTCGACGCCGATTGAAACAGGCCACCGGGAACAGAAACCGAAACCGACGCTGCCGGTGGCGGCATGAGGTTCAGCTTGGCATGCCCGTAGCCGGACATGAACAGCTCGCTCTGGTACTTGTACGCTGCCGGGTCGGCCGCCGCCGGCTGCGTCGCGGCCGCCAGCCCCTGGAAGTCGAACTTGTATGCGTACCTCTTGCCGTGCACCTTCGTCATGATGTTCTTGTCGTAGTAGTACCTGCAAGCAGACCGACGCACTTTACAAAATTGAGCTATTGATTTAAAAGAAATTAAATGGGGTTGATCAAAAAATCCCATTGGGTTGATCATAAAAAGATCTAATCTCGGCAATGTGAATTAATAGTAAAAAATATAGATATACAGGGTGGGGCAATAACTATTACCACCTTAAATATCTTCGAATTTATAAGGTCCAGAGGAAAATTTATGTAATCAAAATTATACGGTACGAAGGGGGCTAACATATGGCGATAATAATTTTTGTCCTGGTGGAGGCGCTTCGAAGATATCAAGGTCACCTTCATTTTTTTTAATAGGTTCGGTATGTTTTTTTTCCATAATTTCATAGAGGAGCTTAAAACAAGTACGGAACTCATGACACAAAATTATTGAACAAGATTAAATGTAAATGAAAACGATAAAAAATACATTTCATCAATTTTTATATTAAATGAAATTTACGTTTAAAAGATGTACGAAATGACGCTTTATTAGTATGTTTTGTCGGAATGTTTTGATTTTGACATTCCTCATAAATGAGGATCAACTTGTTCTTCAAACGGATACATCGATGAAAGTAAATAGTGACGTAAACTTATTTCAATGAAAACAAAGACCCTTTGAAGGCCATCTTAATAAGTTCACAGGATAAGATAAACATGAAAAGTAGTATCAATAGATAAGTCAATCGTGCAAGATGCATTCATTTGAAGAACAAGTCGACATGATGGAGAATGATCTCATTTATGGAGAATGTCAAAAAACTTCAGTGAGAGTGCAAAATTTATACGCTGAACGATATCCTAATCGCACTCAGCCTTCGCGTCGAACATTTAAAATCCTATTTATTTTCATCGATGTATCCGTTTGAAGAACAAGTTGATCCTCATTTATGAGGAATGTCAAAATCAAAACATTCCGACAAAACATACTAATAAAGCGTCATTTCGTACATCTTTTAAACGTAAATTTCATTTAATATAAAAATTGATGAAATGTATTTTTTATCGTTTTCATTTACATTTAATCTTGTTCAATAATTTTGTGTCATGAGTTCCGTACTTGTTTTAAGCTCCTCTATGAAATTATGGAAAAAAAACATACCGAACCTATTAAAAAAATGAAGGTGACCTTGATATCTTCGAAGCGCCTCCACCAGGACAAAAATTATTATCGCCATATGCTAGCCCCCTTCGTACCGTATAATTTTGATTACATAAATTTTCCTCTGGACCTTATAAATTCGAAGATATTTAAGGTGGTAATAGTTATTGCCCCACCCTGTATAGGAAGAATTGTACACTCATCTTTTATATTGTATGCACGAATAGGATGCGCAAAGCTAAGAGCGTCTTTAACAACTCCGACGTTGGAGACGAGTTCTCTTATCTGTCGGCAAGTTCTTGCACGGCGAGCGAAGGGACGTCAAAAAGAGCAATCGCAGTAATATAATCAGTGGATCTGATGGAAAAATAATAGCCGCGTCTACCGTCGGTCTGACTGTTGGTGATTGAAATTTCTCTCCCCCGGTTGCCACCCTCTGAATCCCGACGACACCGACACATGCACAAGCGCGCGCGCGCAGCCATTTGACCATACGTGTGCCGAACGAATTTACTTTCTCCCCGAAACCTCGTCAAAACATAAATGATGGCCCGTTAATGGGTTTTCCATTCGACATTCGCGAAAAACGCGCCGCTGTCGCGAACGCGAGCGCTCGCGTCACCCCGGCGGGGTAATGTCCGCGGCCGACCGGCTGCTAAAACTCACCTCAGTGCCCTCGACAGTTTGTCGTAATTCATATTAGGCTTGGACTTCCTCTCGCCCCATCGTCTCGCCACTTCGTCGGGGTCGGTCAACTTGAATTCGCCGTTGGTTCCTTCCCACGTGATGCACGCGGCGTTACTCGAGTCCGACAGAAGCTCGAGTAGAAACTGCCAGAGCTGTATCTGACCGGAACCGGAGCTCGCGAGCCGGCTGCTCGTCGCCCCGAACATTTGGTAGGGATCTGCGGGCACGACAAACTCAGCCGCCTCGCCACAAATCTCGCGTTTCGATTATTACGTTGCTTAATTAGCGACCATGTACGGGATTTCAACCAGTCGCTTCACTTCCGCTCTTGTGATGGGAGAAGAGCAGATAAAAGAACGTAGTTTTTCTACAAATTACGGAGGTATAGTAAGGCCTGAGTTGATCATTGTTTGTTTAGTGGGGTTGATTTCTCCAGTCTCAGGTAGCTTTGTTAACTACGTAAGAGCAACATGCGCGTAATGCATAAACCATGAGTATAAATTTTCTTTTTGCACCGCGAAAGAGAGCGAGCGAAATTCTTCGCAGTTTCGCGTAGGATATACCTATCCATTACACGGTTGTTTTCCAAGGGTCCCAGTTCGCCCTTTAAAAGCTTTACAATGCGTCATCACCGGCGCTCGCCGCCGCTCAGACGTGGAGGGCCCTACAGCCGTACAAAAGGGCATAATCGCAGCCCCACAATAGAATAGAATTCATTTGGATCATAATAACTTCAATTTGAGAAACTACCGAGTGGCTCAAAGGGTGACACGAGTGTCTTCTAAGCCTTCTGAATCGCGCAGCTCGATGTATCGATTTTTATCGTTGCAATAGAAATCGTTGTAATGCATAAGACAGAGAATAGCAAAAGTTGCATGTTTTCTCGCGTAGAATCCGAATCCGTAATAAAAAATACCATGTCTCATTAAAAAAAAATTTCAGACCGGAAGTTAGAATTCTGAAATTTTTTGTTAATGAGACATGGTATTTTTTTATTACGGATTCGGATTCTACGCGAGAAAACATGCAACTTTTGTCTGAAACATTTTTCCGAAAAATGTCATCTTATGACCTTAAAATGATCTTCAAGATGAGTTTTGAGGACATTTTAAGGACATAAGAGGACATTTTAAGGACATAAGATGACATTTTTCGGAAAAATGTTTCAGACAAAAGTTACTTACTTTTCGATGGAGAATAAGAATCTGCAATAAAAAGTTGGGGTTTCAATTTAAGAAATTGAAGGTGATCTTCGCGTGACCTTCAAACGACTATTCAAGGTCAAACCAATGGTATCATCTTATGTCCCCCTCGAAATCGTGACATGTCTGTCTGAAACATTTTTTCGTATCTCTTTTAGTTTTTTAAAAAATCGACTGTATAAATTAAAATGGGCCACCCTGTATATCAATCCGAAAAAGAATTATGTATTTATCATCAAAATTATATATTCGCGTATATTTTATTTCATTGTGGAACTAAACTGCGGCAAAAGCGAATTGTCTGACGAGGGAAGGTTTTTAGGTGTTACACTCGGTTTCAAAAACTTTTTGCATGCAGGTAGGGAGGTCCCCAAATAGAAAAAAAAAAGTAGCGGCCCAAATGCATATTTGCGCGCTACGTGCGCAATTTTCGATGTTAGGTTAATTACTCAAAAATGCTATTTCCAATCGAATTCTTTACATTTTTTATTTCACCTAATGCACATTTTTATTGCTTTGAATAATTTTGTGTGTGTGTGTGTGTGCGCGCGTATGTGCTTCTGTGTGCGTGTCTGTACTTGTGTGTGTTTAGAAAATACGAGCGTCTAATGTAATCTCGTGCCGCGCGAGCGCAGTACGTATAAAAGGCCCGTTGCTCAAAAATGGTATTTGCATCGTAACTTTTTTAATTTTTTACTGCGACTACCAATGCACACAATTTGGAATAATTGTGCATTGCGCAAATCGTAGTTTGCGCTTTCTGCGTGATTTATTGTATGCGACTTTAAATAGATTTGATCAGAATCCATAACGAGGACATAAAAGATCTGGTCAAGGGAGGTTTTTAATTCTTTCAGTTTTAATTTCTTTTTCAAGCGTTGTGCATTAGGTGAAATAAAAAATGTAAAGAATTCGATTGGAAATGGCATTTTTGAGTAATTAACCTAACATCGAAAATTGCGCACGTAGCGCGCAAATATGCATTTGGGCCGCTACTTTTCTAATTTTTCTTCTATTTGGGGACCTCCCTACCTACATGCAAACAATTTTTGCAATCCGAGTGTAACACCTAAAAACCTTTCCTTGTGAGTCACTTTGACGAGCTTTTGAGTGACAAGCTGAAGCTTAAACTTGATGAAAATTCTGAATTTACAATATGGACCTAATTTATGTGCGCGCAGAGCTACCTCACTTTTCTTCGAGGACAAATGTAACAGATTTTCTAACGAAGTTGCTAAACGTTCCAATTTAATGACTTTCACGGACTGAAAGAAGGAGAAGGAGTCCCGAGAATTCCGAGACGAACCCCATAAAAATACAAGCCGAGCGATTATGAGAGGGGGACGGACGCGGATGATGGGGACGGATTCGGAATTGCCGGACCTCAAAGGTCGTTTCGCCCGATGAATCCGCTGAATGCGTGCCGGAGTGATCGCCTTTCGATCGAACGGTAATTCACTTACAAGTTAATAATGGGAAGGGGCGCGGTACACCCATTTATCTGCCGGGAACGAGGGAACCGACGGGAGAAATACTGGGATGTGACTACGCCCAAGGATTCGAGGCTCTTTTCCCGTCGCGACTCGAGACTCCGAGGAATCGATGATGCGCGAAGTAACAGTGACCTTGTTCGACTACTGTAGGTGAACCCCCTTTTCACCTTATTTCAGGTCATTTTAGGCAATTTGCAGTCTGCGACGAAGTTCTGAACGAAAGTCGGAATTTCGCGACGCCACATCCGCAAACTGGTGTTTATAATGAATTAATTCACGGAGTGATACCTTTGGTCACACGCAGAATTTATTTTCGCTTGGGCTTGGTGAGAGAATAGCGCTTTAACTTCTCAAAAATATCTACCTACTACATACCAGGCTGCCTGAGATGGCTGTGCGTGTCCAATGCTGATTTCGATAAGCCGCTTCCATAGCCTGAAACATGATATTTCGTACATTATCCATCAAAATTTTATAAAAAAAACTATGTATATTTGAACAATTGAATTAATGATCTTTCTGATGAAAAAACAGATTATTCAGGCGAAATGGACCGCACGTTGATATGACGCACGAGATGGTGTCGCGACACTAGCTAACTCGGAAACGATATAGCGATCCATGCGATTCCTGAACAACACAAGAAACCAGTCAAATGATTTTCTAATTCTAAGATTGTTCAGATGAAACTCATTTTAATCTATACAGGGTGTCCCGGGTTTTAACCGACAAACTGCGGGAGCATATTCTACTAGTGGAAATAAGAAAAAATTCTTATATCGAGTTTGCTTAGAAATGCTTTATTGCAAAGTTATAAACCAATATTGAAAAGAAATATGAGATAAGTAACAACGGAACATAGTGTAGAATTTGGAAGGTCGAAGATGTTTATGTTACGTGTATTCACATGTATTCATGTTCACTATGTCGAAACGATTCAGTATGATTGTTACTTTCACAACAGTAGCTGTTAGATTTCAATCGTCGTGTGAACTAGCAATTACTATCAGAATGCCAAAAGTGTTTTCAAATGAGGAATACACTGATATTCATTTCGTGTACGGATTCTGTGACGGAAATGCACGAGCTGCCGTACGAGAGTGTCAACGTAGATTTCCTAACAGGAGAGTACCAGATAGTTCTGTGTTTAGTAATACCCATTTGCAATTACGTAATTTGGGTTCATTTCGACCTATGAATGAATATGATGATGTTCGTTCAGCTCTAAGACACCGACGACGCTCGGAAAGAATCTTAAATCTTCGCCAAAACAGCTGGATACAGTTAGACGGTTGTCCATCGCACTATGCTAGACAAGTTAGAAGCTGGTTAGATGAATATTATCCTCATAGGTGGATTGGTCGAGGAGGACCGGTTTTCTGGCCTCCAAGTTCGCCCGATTTAACGCCTCTTGATTTTTATTTATGGGGAACTTTAAAAAATAAAGTTTACAGTACAGAAGTAATCTCGCTTGAAGATTTAAAGCAACGAATTACTAATTCAGTTACTGAGATGCAACACGCTTTAGAGGATACACACTTTCATAATTTCGAAGAAGTGCGAAAATTCGTTGACGAATGGATTAATTCGAAAGAAGAGTCATTTTATCGTGGTGGAATCCATCTCTTGCCAGAAAGATGGGAAAAAGTTATAGAAAACGAAGGAAAATATTTTGATTAAGGTATTCATTCATTATCATATTTAAATACATGCGTTTTTGAGCAAAAACAACCCTCAAAACTAAATCACACCCCTAGTATTATATTTTGATATACAGGGTGTCCCGGGTTTTAACCGACAAACTGCGGGAGCATATTCTACTAGTGGAAATAAGAAAAAACTCTTATATCGAGTTTGCTTAGAAATGCTTTATTGCAAAGTTATAAACCAATATTGAAAAGAAATATGAGATAAGTAACAACGGAACATAGTGTAGAATTTGGAAGGTCGAAGATGTTCACATGTATTCATGTTCACTATGTTGAAACGATTCAGTATGATTGTTACTTTCGCAACAGTAGCCGTTAGATTTCAATCGTCGTGTGAACTAGCAATTACTATCAGAATGCCAAGAGTGTTTTCAAATGAGGAATACACTGATATTGATTTCGTGTACGGATTCTGTGACGGAAATGCACGAGCTGCCGTACGAGAGTATCAACGTAGATTTCCTAACAGGAGAGTACCAGATAGTTCTGTGTTTAGTAATACCCATTTGCAATTACGTAATTTGGGTTCATTTCGACCTATGAATGAATATGATGATGTTCGTTCAGCTCTAAGACACCGACGACGCTCGGAAAGAATCTTAAATCTTCGCCAAAACAGCTGGACACAGTTAGACGGTTGTCCATCGCACTATGCTAGACAAGTTAGAAGCTGGTTAGATGAATATTATGCTCATAGGTGGATTGGTCGAGGAGGACCGGTTTTCTGGCCTCCAAGTTCGCCCGATTTAACGCCTCTTGATTTTTATTTATGGGGAACTTTAAAAAATAAAGTTTACAGTACAGAAGTAATCTCGCTTGAAGATTTAAAGCAACGAATTACTAATTCAGTTACTGAGATGCAACACGCTTTAGAGGATACACACTTTGATAATTTCGAAGAAGTGCGAAAATTCGTCGACGAATGGATTAATTCGAAAGAAGAGTCATTTTATCGTGGTGGAATCCATCTCTTGCCAGAAAGATGGGAAAAAGTTATAGAAAACGAAGGAAAATATTTTGATTAAGGTATTCATTCATTATCATATTTAAATACATGCGTTTTTGAGCAAAAACAACCCTCAAAACTAAATCACACCCCTAGTATTATATTTTGATATACAGGGTGTCCCGGGTTTTAACCGACAAACTGCGGGAGCATATTCTACTAGTGGAAATAAGAAAAAACTCTTATATCGAGTTTGCTTAGAAATGCTTTATTGCAAAGTTATAAACCAATATTGAAAAGAAATATGAGATAAGTAACAACGGAACATAGTGTAGAATTTGGAAGGTCGAAGATGTTCACATGTATTCATGTTCACTATGTTGAAACGATTCAGTATGATTGTTACTTTCACAACAGTAGCTGTTAGATTTCAATCGTCGTGTGAACTAGCAATTACTATCAGAATGCCAAAAGTGTTTTCAAATGAGGAATACACTGATATTCATTTCGTGTACGGATTCTGTGACGGAAATGCACGAGCTGCCGTACGAGAGTATCAACGTAGATTTCCTAACAGGAGAGTACCAGATAGTTCTGTGTTTAGTAATACCCATTTGCAATTACGTAATTTGGGTTCATTTCGACCTATGAATGAATATGATGATGTTCGTTCAGCTCTAAGACACCGACGACGCTCGGAAAGAATCTTAAATCTTCGCCAAAACAGCTGGATACAGTTAGACGGTTGTCCATCGCACTATGCTAGACAAGTTAGAAGCTGGTTAGATGAACATTACGCTCATAGGTGGATTGGTCGAGGAGGACCGGTTTTCTGGCCTCCAAGATCGCCCGATTTAACGCCTCTTGATTTTTATTTATGGGGAACTTTAAAAAATAAAGTTTACAGTACAGAAGTAATCTCGCTTGAAGATTTGAAGCAACGAATTACTAATTCAGTTACTGAGATGCAACACGCTTTAGAGGATACACACTTTGATAATTTCGAAGAAGTGCGAAAATTCGTCGACGAATGGATTAATTCGAAAGAAGAGTCATTTTATCGTGGTGGAATCCATCTCTTGCCAGAAAGATGGGAAAAAGTTATAGAAAACGAAGGAAAATATTTTGATTAAGGTATTCATTCATTATCATATTTAAATACATGCGTTTTTGAGCAAAAACAACCCTCAAAACTAAATCACACCCCTAGTATTATATTTTGATATACAGGGTGTCCCGGGTTTTAACCGACAAACTGCGGGAGCATATTCTACTAGTGGAAATAAGAAAAAATTCTTATATCGAGTTTGCTTAGAAATGCTTTATTGCAAAGTTATAAACCAATATTGAAAAGAAATATGAGATAAGTGACAACGGAACATAGTGTAGAATTTGGAAGGTCGAAGATGTTCACATGTATTCATGTTCACTATGTCGAAACGATTCAGTATGATTGTTACTTTCACAACAGTAGCCGTTAGATTTCAATCGTCGTGTGAACTAGCAATTACTATCAGAATGCCAAAAGTGTTTTCAAATGAGGAATACACTGATATTCATTTCGTGTACGGATTCTGTGACGGAAATGCACGAGCTGCCGTACGAGAGTATCAACGTAGATTTCCTAACAGGAGAGTACCAGATAGTTCTGTGTTTAGTAATACCCATTTGCAATTACGTAATTTGGGTTCATTTCGACCTATGAATGAATATGATGATGTTCGTTCAGCTCTAAGACACCGACGACGCTCGGAAAGAATCTTAAATCGTCGCCAAAACAGCTGGACACAGTTAGACGGTTGTCCATCGCACTATGCTAGACAAGTTAGAAGCTGGTTAGATGAACATTACGCTCATAGGTGGATTGGTCGAGGAGGACCGGTTTTCTGGCCTCCAAGATCGCCCGATTTAACGCCTCTTGATTTTTATTTATGGGGAACTTTAAAAAATAAAGTTTACAGTACAGAAGTAATCTCGCTTGAAGATTTAAAGCAACGAATTACTAATTCAGTTACTGAGATGCAACAAAATTTTCAGGAATGTCGTACCGTAACAAATTCTGTACTACGTCGATGTCTAGCTTGTATCGATGTGCAAGGACAACATTTTGAAACGCGTCACTAAATCATTGCGTAGATAATTTTTATTTTTGTGAAAAAATCCGTTGTTACTTATCTCATATTTCTTTCCAATATTGGTTTATAACTTTGCAATAAAGCATTTCTAAGCAAACTCGATATAAGAATTTTTTCTTATTTCCACGAGTAGAATATTTTCCCGCAGTTTGTCGGTTAAAACCCGGTACACCCTGTATTTGAACCTCATTTTCCAGCAACACGCGTAATAGTCTGTCGAGGATGATGCCAAGTGACTTCCGAGTACAGTGTATATGTCGATACTGGTGGATCGAGAAAATTTCGATCCCATGATCGAAAGGAAGGCAGTGCGGGAAAGTCATCGGTCCGAATGCCGAAGATGAAAAAGCGCAAGCTCGGTCGAGCGTTAGAATCCGTTAGAGAGGATTTCCGTGTAGGCAAACACGGGGGTTGAGTGCTACGTGTACGTTTCTCTCCCCGTTCGCTTCGTCGCCGTCGTCCCCGTGGTGTAGGCCTCCTTCTCGCCTTGTCGCACGAATTCCCTCTTCGTGCGAACGCTCGTCGTCCGAGGCCCGACGGTCACGTCCACGCACGGACGTGTGCAATCTGTTTAAGGGCACAATGCCCCTTAATTTCGGCTCGTTATACGCTCGCAGGCGATAGCCGCCTTGCGAAGGTCACTCGATTGGTTCCTCGTTACCCAGGAATCGATGGGATCGCAATATCGTTTCCAAATTAGCTGGTTGCTCGGCATCGTATCATCTCATGCGTCACCCCATCAACGCATTTCTTCCATTTGTTCCATTTATGGTGTTACAACTTTTGCTTTTTCATCATTTCTCGGTCGGTGAATTTTTGTGTTAGCACACTGACAAGTAACACTACCCAAGTGTCACACGCCGATTTTGATAAGCTTCGAATATGTTGTTGTCTAGGTCAAAATATGAGATACATATTTTTTTATATCGGCCCGTTTTGCCATTAAGGGGGTGAAACACCCTCTTGAAAAAAATCGGGTTTTATATTTCTTAGCGAATACCGTCGAAACAATAAAACATATAAGAAAAAGTTTCAAGTAAAAGTTTTATGGATTCTAATGTACTTTATAACAGTGCAATCAGATTTATAAGAAATGTTAGTATATATGCAATTATAGAGCAAAAACAAACAAATTTAGAAATATTGAAAAAAATAAAAAAAGTAAAATTTTCTTGTCAGCTCTACGTTGACCATTTCTGGGTCCGGCAGAGGGCGAGAACCTGACTTATTTTGTTAATTAAAAGTAATCCCCCGACTTCATTGTTATCTCTGTGCGAAAAAACTGTTGCCAGGAGTAACTAGCGTATTAAATACGAGAATACGGACGGGGCGTGTATGTAGCGATATAGAGGTACTTTTAGCTTATTTTTGAAAAATGCGTTTTCAGAATATGACCTTATCATATATGGTTGAATTGTCGTTAAATATGCTTGAAGTTTTGCTGAAAGATAAATTTTAAAATTTTCAAAAATTGTGGAGGGGGAAAGGAATTTCGAAAAATATGACATTTTCAAAAAATCTGATTGCACTGTTATAAAGTACATTAGAATCCATAAAACTTTTACTTGAAACTTTTTCTTATATGTTTTATTGTTTCGACGGTATTCGCTAAGAAATATAAAACCCGATTTTTTTCAAGAGGGTGTTTCACCCCCTTAATGGCAAAACGGGCCGATATAAAAAAATATGTATCTCATATTTTGACCTAGACAACAACATATTCGAAGCTTATCAAAATCGGCGTGTGACACTTGGGTAGTGTTACTTGTGAGATAAATGATTTGATTGTATCAACAAGACGTATCTGATAGAATGCATTTTGGTTAAACTAACCAAGAATTTCTAGTTATCACGATAGGACTGGATATTTTATAACTAGAACGTTCGATAGACTGTACTATAAGAATTTGGTTAGTATTTTCCAGTTGGATCTAGAAAACTTCTAGTTATATTACACTAGACATAAGAACAAACGAAGATGCAATCAGAATTCTGGCTAATCGCAGGGCACTCCAGCGGCATTCTATTGTTTCGTGTCGTGCGTGTTGATCGGCACGGACGGCACGTTTTCCTCCTGTAGTGAAATGAAATTGGTTAGTGGAATGGCTGGTGAAGTGATGGCGGATGAAAAAACGTGTTCTCTTCTTATATTTTTTTATACAGGGTGTCCCGTAATGATCGCCTAACCTCTCGTATGCCAATAGAGCAGATCGAGATGAACAGAAAAGTCCCATACCATTTTGCGATATTCGCAATGATAATCCTCTACCTCGAGCGGCTCGGCACTTGCCTCCGCGCGCTCTGGATTCGCTCGACTTTAATATGCAATATTTCGATTATTATTGCGAATATCGCAAAATGATATGGGACTTTTCTGTTCATCTCGATCTGCTCTATTGGCATGCGAGAGGTTAGGCGATTATTACGGGACATCCTGTATAAATATCAACATGATGTTTCATTTACAGCAATCCAAGAAAACTCACGGTAATGAAACAGAAAAACGTTTCTTTTCACTAAACAGTCATGTTAATTTAACTAAATACATTTAGTATTATTATCAAGAAAATCTGGTAAATTTAACAGGAAGGAATTAATCACGCTCATCTGGTAATTCCTAAAGGAATTCTGATTCGTCCATTTTCCAACAGACAAACTGGTTGAACCTACCAGATTTCTAATTAATGCAACCAGATTTTTTTTCAGCGCACGAACATTAGACTGCAGATTCTCAGATTTATATCTTCGCCGATATATATCGATATACAATGTCTATTATCTCTGTGTCGATGTACGATCGATGTGAATGAGCTCCCCGGGGGTGACGACATTTTCGTTTCTGATGATAGAGCGTCGTCGCGTCGGAATGTAGCGAGCCCCATGGGGCAGATGCTACCTTTAAATAGCAGTTGGTGTCCGCTGTGTTAAACAATCTGATTTCGCCTCTGATTGGGAAGCGGGTACTACAACCTTGGACGAGGGTTCCCGGGTCTCCATGGGTCGTGGGGTCCGCCGCAATCAGTGTAGCCGCGGGGCTTCGCGCACTCGTCGCTTCTCTAACGCAAACTCCGACACCGCGATCGAGATCCCATCGGCAGCTCGTACAGGATATGACGATCGAATGTTCGACATGGATCATAGACCGTGTGAACTATCGGGCGTCAAATTGACCCGAATCTGTCAGTCGCTGTCATTTCCAAGCTATGTACCGAAATAACCGCAGTGTTACAATGTTCGTTTTAGGAAAATTCTACATCATCGCACTGCATTCGCATAAACAAACGTAACATCTCGGTAACGATAAAAAGCACAATAAAATGATATGAAATTAAGAAAATAATTTATACATAGATATAACGTACACAAATACACATTTTTAACGCGATTTTTAGAAAAGCAATAATCGAGAATTCGCGAAATGATTTGCAAACGATATTCGGTGCTCAGGACCCTAAAAGGGACCGCTTAAATGGCTCGTCGGCTTAAGTGCATCATCGTTGATCGAGGAAACAGTGATCCGTGCAAAAATTCCCCTGAGCATTATTTTTACAAGTCGATCTTGCGTACTGTATCGGGATTCGTTTCGCGTCACCTCGGATCGGCGAACGTGCGTCCATTGTCGCGAGTATATCTGCGCATTCACGAGCAATTACTCGGGGGCGGGGTAATCCCGTTAGGGCGGCATGCAGCCTCCTCGAAGGGACGATCAAAGAACCCGTCGTCATTCCGTGCTGCTGCACTCTTTGGTAGCGGCGGACGCGCACAATGCCGCGCGGCGTCGCGACGCCGAAAGGAAGGGGAGAAAACCCTTGGCGTTCCGCGAACTTGGCGAAACTTTGGGCGAGTTCCAACAAACACTCGTGGGACGAGGTTCTCCCGTTTGTTTCGGGCGTTCCCGGGGTTCCTGGGTATCGAGACGCCGTTCCGCCACGCTGATCCTGAGATGTCGATGACCGAGAAGACTGCGGAATCGCGTCCAAATCGCGTTTGAAAATTATCAAAACTGCCTTCTACGAAGACAAGAGATATAGCGGAGAAACCGCCTTCTCGAGAAACGAGGTTTAAAGAAAATCGCTTTAAAACCACGCGAGTATCCATATTTCGATATACAGGGTGGGGCAATAACTGATACCACCTTAAATATCTTCGAATTTATAAGGTCCAGAGGAAAATTTATGTAATCAAAATTATACGGTACGAAGGGGGCTAGCATATGGCGATAATAATTTTTGTCCTGGTGGAGGCGCTTCGAAGATATCAAGGTCACCTTCATTTTTTTAATAGGTTCGGTATGTTTTTTTTCCATAATTTCATAGAGGAGCTTAAAACAAGTACGGAACTCATGACACAAAATTATTGAACAAGATTAAATGTAAATGAAAACGATAAAAAATACATTTCATCAATTTTTATATTAAATGAAATTTACGTTTAAAAGATGTACGAAATGACGCTTTATTAGTATGTTTTGTCGGAATGTTTTGATTTTGACATTCCTCATAAATGAGGATCAACTTGTTCTTCAAACGGATACATCGATGAAAATAAATAGTGACGTAAACTTATTTCAATGAAAACAAAGACCCTTTGAAGGCCATCTTAATAAGTTCACAGGATAAGATAAACATGAAAAGTAGTATCGATAGATAAGTCAATCGTGCAAGATGCATTCATTTGAAGAACAAGTCGACATGATGGAGAATGATCTCATTTATGGAGAATGTCAAAAAACTTCAGTGAGAGTGCAAAATTTATACGCTGAACGATATCCTAATCGCACTCAGCCTTCGCGTCGAACATTTAAAATCCTATTTATTTTCATCGATGTATCCGTTTGAAGAACAAGTTGATCCTCATTTATGAGGAATGTCAAAATCAAAACATTCCGACAAAACATACTAATAAAGCGTCATTTCGTACATCTTTTAAACGTAAATTTCATTTAATATAAAAATGTATTTTTTATCGTTTTCATTTACATTTAATCTTGTTCAATAATTTTGTGTCATGAGTTCCGTACTTGTTTTAAGCTCCTCTATGAAATTATGGAAAAAAAACATACCGAACCTATTAAAAAAAATGAAGGTGACCTTGATATCTTCGAAGCGCCTCCACCAGGACAAAAATTATTATCGCCATATGTTAGCCCCCTTCGTACCGTATAATTTTGATTACATAAATTTTCCTCTGGACCTTATAAATTCGAAGATATTTAAGGTGGTAATAGTTATTGCCCCACCCTGTATATTTCGATGCTTTCGAGAGCGGAGCTATCGATGCCACTCTTTATTATCGAAATTGAGAAAGGGAAGTAACACCGATGATAGTTGTGACTTGTAGCTTGAAAAATTCCGACTCGCCACCCGTCGCTTTTGCTCACTCGACAATAAGTCAATTTCAGGCTATAATCCAGACTTACGGTTTTAAATGATACAATCTGATACGTAAAGATGTGAAAAAAGCAGATACTGATTTTCGCATACAGCCATCTCGGTCATTTCAATCATACGTCTGGCTACTGTAAAAACGGAGTCGCGTGGTGTGTAACAACGAATGCAGCATGCACCCCTTGAGCGTAGCGAGCGAAACGAGCAGTTCGTATGGCTGTACACCGAGTCGGGAGACCACGCTTGTCTGCAGGATTATAATAAAAATTGGGCGGGCGTTGTTTCTCGCGTCGTTGCCGATACTGTTCCGCTACGCAAAGTCAAAAAATGCTGCGAAATAGCATTTTTAAGATTACACGTTTGTGACAGTCACGATGTCCGAAATACTTATTTAATATTATTTCTTATTGAAACTTTTGTAAAGATACTCAAATTGCTGAAGTATTCGGTGTGTCGATTAACTGCCCGACTAATTATCGACTAAATTGCCTTTTGAAAAATGAAAGTCGTAGATGCTAACTCGGGCTCTTTCAAGAAGGTGGACGTGTGCATAATTCGTGCCCCGTAATGACGGTAACGTGTTTTTGTTCATCAGATAAGGGCAGGCGTAGCAAAAGTTATTTGTAAGAGCGAGCTGTGCGTAACGCGAAAGAGAATTAATCGTTTCCTAATTATCGCATAGCGTGAATATGACGGCGGGTCGACAGGAAAAGAGATTCTTGTCTTTGACCTGAGTCTCGTCGCACGATACACTTGACTTATAAGTATTGTTCAGAGCGCAATCATTTTTCACGTATCCACGCGAGCTGCCAACACAATCTCTCAAACACTCAGCAGAAATTTTTCGCTCTTATCTTATCTCATCTTTTCAAAAAGAAAAATGTACTCATTTATGAGCTATGATGCATAAATATTACACATTATTATGAATATTATTTTTATAACATTTTTAAACTTGCCAAGAAGTTCATAGACAAACGGTGCCTCGATAAGAAACTGATATTTCTGTCGTTTTTTTAAATTTTTGTACGTTATTTCTATTCCTAGAAAAAAACATTAAAAATTTATCTGTCAATTTCAGTCGCTTCCTTCTTAATTAATCTCAACGGAGGTTTAACTAAAATTTTGTTCGACGGTAACAGGAAGATTGTCCAGAGTCACGACTTCGCGATGGAATCGGCTACTTTTTGCGTGTGTAGGCGCGTGTAGCCGATTCGGTAGACGTTCGACTGCGCACGGTTAAAGTGGAAACGCAATCCCTGCACCCCAACAAGGAATCAGAGATGAATGCGAGCCGATATGGGGGGAGAGTCCGTACGCAGGCAGCCATGCGTGAACGTGTCACGCATAGGCACGTGCCCATGTATGTACTACCGAAAGACATAATGCGAACTGTGACAGCGACTTCGACGACGTGTCCCGCAACCCCTGCAATATGCTAGGGACGTTTCCTCCGCGCGATTCCAATTTACCCTGGCCTTGTATCGCCAAGAAAAGAATAACAGTCCGACCAAGACAGCGTGTCTCGCCACTCGCACGCGTTTTTCTGCAACGCGAAAAGATCAGCATGCAATCAGCTAATTTCAAGCCTTGTCAAGCCAGATTCGAATGTTTCGAAATTTTTTTGTCAAAATCTGAAGTCGCTCATTAATTTTTTGCAAAATTTGAACGACATTTTGTAAGATCTGGAAAGATAGTCGAGACTGACAGGTCGTATAGAGGATCGGAATGAAAACAAGTTGATCACAACAGTAGGAGTATTGGCCGTACAGCCTAAGACCTAGACGTGTGAACCAGGGATCCCGGAGAGTTCGAGTTCAAATCTAAGGCAGTCTCCTAGTTATTTTTCGCCTCTTACAATTCAGAAGTGGGATAAAATCCGCTACCCTTCGAAAACAGTTGAGATTCATCCGCTACCCCTCGGAGAGGAGGGAGTTGAGAAGCAGCTGGCCGGTAGTGAAGCCTGAACATGGAGGTCGGGACGGACTCAGAGGAGTGAACCAACATGGAGATTGGGAAGGACTCAGAGGAGTGAACCAACATGGAGATTGGGAAGGACTCGGAGGAGTGAACCAAAAATGGAGGTTGGGAGGGACTCAGAAGAGTGAACCAAAAATGGATGTTGGGAGGGACTCGGAAGAGTGAACCAACATGGAGGTTAGGAGGGACTCAAGTGGAGTGAACCGACGATTTGGAGACATTCGGGGACGAATGTAATGTCAGGCTGGCCGAGCTGTAAGATCTGGAAAGATAGTCGAGACTGACAGGTCGTATAGAGGATCGGAATGAAAACAAGTTGATCACAACAGTAGGAGTATTGACCGTACAGCCTAAGACCTAGGCGTGTGAACCAGGGATCCCGGAGAGTTCGAGGTAAAATCTAAGGCAGTCTCCTAGTTATTTTTCGCCTCTTACAATTCAGAAGTGGGATAAAATCCGCTACCCCTCGAAGACAGTTGAGATTCATCCGCTACCCCTCGGAGAGGAGGGACTTGAGAAGCAGCTGGCCGGTAGTGAAGCCTGAACATGGAGGTCAGGACGGACTCAGAGGAGTGAACCAACATGGAAATTGGGAAGGACTCGGAGGAGTGAACCAACATGGAGGTTGGGAGGGACTCAAGTGGAGTGAACCGACGATTTGGAGACATTCGGGGACGAATGTAATGTCAGGCTGGCCGAGCTGTAAGATCTGGAAAGATAGTCGAGACTGACAGGTTGTATAGAGGATCGGACTGAAAACAAGTTGATCACAACAGTAGGAGTATTGGCCGTACAGCCTAAGACCTAGGCGTGCGAACCAGGGATCTCAGAGAGTTCGAGTTCAAATCTAAGGCCATCTCCTAGTTATTTTTCGCCTCTTACAATTCAGAAGTGGGATAAAATCCGCTACCCCTCGAAGACAGTTGAGATTCATCCGCTACCCCTCGGAGAAGAGGGAGTTGAGAAGCAGCTGGCCGGTAGTGAAGCCTGAACATGGAGGTCGGGACGGACTCAGAGGAGTGAACCAACATGGAGATTGGGAAGGACTCGGAGGAGTGAACCAACATGGAGGTTGGGAGGGACTCAGAAGAGTGAACCAAAAATGGATGTTGGGAGGGACTCAGAAGAGTGAACCAAAAATGGAGGTTGGGAGGGACTCAAGTGGAGTGAACCGACGATTTGGAGACATTCGGGGACGAATGTAATGTCAGGCTGGCCGAGCTGTAAGATCTGGAAAGATAGTCGAGACTGACAGGTCGTATAGAGGATCGGAATGAAAACAAGTTGATCACAACAGTAGGAGTATTGGCCGTACAGCCTAAGACCTAGGCGTGTGAACCAGGGACCCCGGAGAGTTCGAGTTCAAATCTAAGGCAGTCTCCTAGTTATTTTTCGCCTCTTACAATTCAGAAGTGGGATAAAATCCGCTACCCCTCGAAGACAGTTGAGATTCATCCGCTACCCCTCGGAGAGGAGGGAGTTGAGAAGCAGCTGGCCGGTAGTGAAGCCTGAACATGGAGGTCGGGACGGACTCAGAGGAGTGAACCAACATGGAGATTGGGAAGGACTCGGAGGAGTGAACCAACATGGAGGCTGGGAGGGACTCGGAAGAGTGAACCAAAAATGGATGTTGGGAGGGACTCAGAAGAGTGAACCAAAAATGGAGGTTGGGAGGGACTCAAGTGGAGTGAACCGACGATTTGGAGACATTCGGGGACGAATGTAATGTCAGGCTGGCCGAGCTGTAAGATCTGGAAAGATATTCGAGACTGACAGGTCGTATAGAGGATCGGAATGAAAACAAGTTGATGACAACAGTAGGAGTATTGGCCGTACAGCCTAAGACCTAGGCGTGTGAACCAGGGACCCCGGAGAGTTCGAGTTCAAATCTAAGGCAGTCTCCTAGTTATTTTTCGCCTCTTACAATTTTTTAGACCATTCTTAAACGTGTGAATGTTCAATAAATTCTGTCGAAGCAGCACTGTAACGTCCACCGCATCCTCGACCGGCATCCTTGTGCGTTCCCGAGAGAGAAAGAGAACGAGGGAGGAAGGAGGGGAATCCTGCTTACTCTTCCTCATTTTTATTGTCGTAAATCTGGCGGCGCGAATGCGCTGGTCACGCGCCGTTTCCCAGTGACTTGTTGCCCACTATCCGTGTCCCCCGGGGTTTCACCCCTCGCGATCCCGCAGGATTCGTGGACGAGCGGAACTCGTGCCAGCAAGATCCGGTCGCCTGCTGTTCCTGGCTGGGGTTCCGGTCGCCCCCTCGTCGAATGGAATCGTTAGAATCCACAGTTTGGACTTTTAGGAAATTCTCACGGACTTGTACCCCACTCTGAGACGTTAATTCTCAATGACGATTTCATTGATTAATTGCAATAGCTCTCAATATTTAAAACATGAAAATTTTAGATATAAATCCTCTGGACATGATGAAAGACCAAGGGATATCCGAAGGATATTCTGAGGATGTTCGAGGGACGTTCGAAAGAAATCAGATCGACTTCGGAACTTATAAAACGTTATTGGGGTGTCCTGATTGCAGCGTCAATCACTTTGTACATATTTTAAAGAAGGCAAGTTAGGGTGAAATAGGACAGAAGAGGGAAAAGAGGGAGGAGGGTAGTGCGATGGTTACCTACGGTGTCGAGGATAGTCACGCCATACGCGATCGGGCGCGTGAGCGGATTGCCGAGGCACGCGCCGCACCGGAGTACGTAATTATCATAGGGGGAGGTTGCCCTCTCTCAGACACACACATACACGGGGAATAGGGGGGTCGAGGGTCGGTCGACTTGGGTCAGGAAGTCACGCGAGGCACACTGGGGAGAACGGAAGGGCAACGACGGCGGTGGCGGAGGAGGTAGGAGAAAGAGAGAGTGCTTTTATTGTTCTACGAGTCGTCTTAAAGTCGCTTTTCCTGGCCAGTGGGCAGACCCGCTGAAACCCCCGGTTCGTGGTCGATAACGCGACGTGACGTCCCTCGGATGGACGCGCGAGCGCGCCGCGGCGACGCGCGATCTCGAGGGTTCTCGAATCGACCCGCCGAGGTTTATGTTATTTTCACGATGCAGAGGTGTAAACCATCGTGCGTCATCAAGACTGCACTCGACCAAATTAGCCCTTAAGCGTTCTTGGGAGTAACGTTTCTTCATTTGCAATATATATTGTAAAGGGGAACACGCGTGAGCGAACTCCCGGAGCAAACCCTGCGTTCTCCACTGCGATCAATGGTCATTTGCAGACTTTTTGATATCGAGAGCATACGCTGCGAAATGGTGGACTGATACGTTCATGACAGCGCCACTGATGACTGCGCCCATCGGGCGATCCGCGCGAGAAGGCCTTCCTTTTATCATTTGAACTTTAGATTGGATCGCGTGGAGCGGTATAACGCTTCAGTGCGCATTTCGGCACGGGTTGATTATATGAGCATGACCTGCTTGGAACAAGTTTGGGCTAGCTAGCACGCGAGCGACATTAATGGGTACACTCGAATTGCCGTTCCGCAAATATATCTCTAATGTGTTAATTCTCAGGTGTCAGTACATCATTGTCCTTGCATGACGTTATGGGCGTTGGAACATCGCAAGTAAACGAGGGAATAATTTACATTAGAGCACGCGGTTTAGGGAGACCTTCAATTTTCTTGTAGCGCAAAGTAAAACTACCTTCGCGTTTCAAATTGAACTTTCGGCTCTGTCAAATTAAATTATTTTTATCAAAGTACTCGAACACGTTTATAATTAAGATATGATTAGCGCAGGAATAAATTTATTAAATAACGTCGTATTGAAATCGCAAGTACTTGACTAAAGTTCCCACGTAGAAATTGCCGAGGTTGTTTAACTGGCCCAACATTGGCCTAGTATTGGTAGCCCAGAGTACGGCAGCGGCGTTACACTCCAGTGTCGGATCTGTATTGGCACAATACTGGCGGCCAGTACTGCAAAGAGTTGGCAGACAGTCTTGTCCCAGTACTTATTAAACGGGCCATTATAAAATACAGACATGGACCAGTACTGGTTGCGAGACAGGCCATGCTTCGGCAACCGACACAGACCCAGCATTCGACTACATACATTGCCGATAATATATAACTAGCAACACAGGCGCGCGCTACGCGCGCTATTTTATTTTTCAATATTCACTGAATGGCGAAGTGTGCATTTTTTTAAAGATGATGTTGGAGGATTCTTTTCGAGGAGCATAGCCCAGGGCTGATTATCTGAGGACTCGGTAATAACAAAATTCGTAACAAAAAATTGATTTAGAATAACTTAACATAACAGTCATTGGATACATACATTGCCGATAATATATAACTAGCAACACAGGCGCGCGCTACGCGCGCTATAAATAAAATAAGAAATAAAATAAAAATAATATAATAAATACAATTGTCAATATAACCGCACCGACAGCCACTATGACATTCTGACATTCGCAACACGAAGTTCAAGTCACACGAAATTCGTCGCGGAAAAGAGGCCTCAATATTCGATAAAAAAGAACTTCACGAAGTTAACACGCCTTTTTTAGAGTAGGATTATAACAATATATTGATTCACCAGCGACCGATAGATGGCCAGATCAGGCGTGACGTTCTCGCTAGAAACATTTGCGTTATCACGTATAAATAACCATCCGGAAAACCGATTTAACATCTTTTTCTTTTAAACGCGATATTAATTCACGCGACATTTACAAAATGATTTTACTAATGTTGTTTGCATTAGTCTTTGTTTATAATATTTAAGTCACAAAAACAAATAGTACAAAATACATATTATAGATATATAAAAGATACATTTATACGTTAATACATTAATTGGTCCACTTCTATGCCCAATGCCGGTGCAGTTATTTACCTAATACTGGTCCATATATTATTGCCAGTGTCGGATCAGTACTGGCACAATACTGGCGGCCAGTACTGCAAAGAGTTGGCAGACAGTCTTGTCCCAGTACTTATTAAACGGGCCATTATAAAATACAGACATGGACCAGTACTGGTTGCGAGACAGGCCATGCTTCGGCAACCGACACAGACCCAGCATTCGACTACATACATTGCCGATAATATATAACTAGCAACACAGGCGCGCGCTACGCGCGCTATTTTATTTTTCAATATTCACTGAATGGCGAAGTGTGCATTTTTTTAAAGATGATGTTGGAGGATTCTTTTCGAGGAGCATAGCCCAGGGCTGATTATCTGAGGACTCGGTAATAACAAAATTCGTAACAAAAAATTGATTTAGAATAACTTAACATAACAGTCATTGGACTACATACATTGCCGATAATATATAACTAGCAACACAGGCGCGCGCTACGCGCGCTATAAATAAAATAAGAAATAAAATAAAAATAATATAATAAATACAATTGTCAATATAACCGCACCGACAGCCACTATGACATTCTGACATTCGCAACACGAAGTTCAAGTCACACGAAATTCGTCGGGGAAAAGAGGCCTCAATATTCGATAAAAAAGAACTTCACGAAGTTAACACGCCTTTTTTAGAGTAGGATTATAACAATATATTGATTCACCAGCGACCGATAGATGGCCAGATCAGGCGTGACGTTCTCGCTAGAAACATTTGCGTTATCACGTATAAATAACCATCCGGAAAACCGATTTAACATCTTTTTCTTTTAAACGCGATATTAATTCACGCGACATTTACAAAATGATTTTACTAATGTTGTTTGCATTAGTCTTTGTTTATAATATTTAAGTCACAAATACAAATAGTACAAAATACATATTATAGATATATAAAAGATACATTTATACGTTAATACATTAATTGGTCCACTTCTATGCCCAATGCTGGTGCAGTTATTTACCGAATACTGGTCCATATATTATTGCCAGTGTCGGATCAGTACTGGCACAATACTGGCGGCCAGTACTGCAAAGAGTTGGCAGACAGTCTTGTCCCAGTACTTATTAAACGGGCCATTATAAAATACAGACATGGACCAGTACTGGTTGCGAGACAGGCCATGCTTCGGCAACCGACACAGACCCAGCATTCGACTACATACATTGCCGATAATATATAACTAGCAACACAGGCGCGCGCTACGCGCGCTATTTTATTTTTCAATATTCACTGAATGGCGAAGTGTGCATTTTTTTAAAGATGATGTTGGAGGATTCTTTTCGAGGAGCATAGCCCAGGGCTGATTATCTGAGGACTCGGTAATAACAAAATTCGTAACAAAAAATTGATTTAGAATAACTTAACATAACAGTCATTGGACTACATACATTGCCGATAATATATAACTAGCAACACAGGCGCGCGCTACGCGCGCTATAAATAAAATAAGAAATAAAATAAAAATAATATAATAAATACAATTGTCAATATAACCGCACCGACAGCCACTATGACATTCTGACATTCGCAACACCAAGTTCAAGTCACACGAAATTCGTCGCGGAAAAGAGGCCTCAATATTCGATAAAAAAGAACTTCACGAAGTTAACACGCCTTTTTTAGAGTAGGATTATAACAATATATTGATTCACCAGCGACCAATAGATGGCCAGATCAGGCGTGACGTTCTCGCTAGAAACATTTGCGTTATCACGTATAAATAACCATCCGGAAAACCGATTTAACATCTTTTTCTTTTAAACGCGATATTAATTCACGCGACATTTACAAAATGATTTTACTAATGTTGTTTGCATTAGTTTTTGTTTATAATATTTAAGTCACAAATACAAATAGTACAAAATACATATTATAGATATATAAAAGATACATTTATACGTTAATACATTAATTGGTCCACTTCTATGCCCAATGCCGGTGCAGTTATTTACCTAATACTGGTCCATATATTATTGCCAGTGTCGGATCAGTACTGGCACAATACTGGCGGCCAGTACTGCAAAGAGTTGGCAGACAGTCTTGTCCCAGTACTTATTAAACGGGCCATTATAAAATACAGACATGGACCAGTACTGGTTGCGAGACAGGCCATGCTTCGGCAACCGACACAGACCCAGCATTCGACTACATACATTGCCGATAATATATAACTAGCAACACAGGCGCGCGCTACGCGCGCTATTTTATTTTTCAATATTCACTGAATGGCGAAGTGTGCATTTTTTTAAAGATGATGTTGGAGGATTCTTTTCGAGGAGCATAGCCCAGGGCTGATTATCTGAGGACTCGGTAATAACAAAATTCGTAACAAAAAACTGATTTAGAATAACTTAACATAACAGTCATTGGACTACATACATTGCCGATAATATATAACTAGCAACACAGGCGCGCGCTACGCGCGCTATAAATAAAATAAGAAATAAAATAAAAATAATATAATAAATACAATTGTCAATATAACCGCACCGACAGCCACTATGACATTCTGACATTCGCAACACGAAGTTCAAGTCACACGAAATTCGTCGCGGAAAAGAGGCCTCAATATTCGATAAAAAAGAACTTCACGAAGTTAACACGCCTTTTTTAGAGTAGGATTATAACAATATATTGATTCACCAGCGACCGATAGATGGCCAGATCAGGCGTGACGTTCTCGCTAGAAACATTTGCGTTATCACGTATAAATAACCATCCGGAAAACCGATTTAACATCTTTTTCTTTTAAACGCGATATTAATTCACGCGACATTTACAAAATGATTTTACTAATGTTGTTTGCATTAGTCTTTGTTTATAATATTTAAGTCACAAATACAAATAGTACAAAATACATATTATAGATATATAAAAGATACATTTATACGTTAATACATTAATTGGTCCACTTCTATGCCCAATGCTGGTGCAGTTATTTACCGAATACTGGTCCATATATTATTGCCAGTGTCGGATCTGTACTGGCACAATACTGCCACGATGGCAAACGGTACAGTCCCAGTATTGGACCGTTTTGAAATTTCTACGTGGGTTGTTCATGGTCTATTTTACATCACATCTATTTTATAGCGCAGCAAATATCTTATAAATTTAGTGCAAGTGTGCCACTTGCGCATTCGAATATCTCAAATTCGCTTAATTGTTCCGGGGTTATCCTTTGCGACCTAGCGAGTCGATGGCACACACACGTTAGTCCAGATGCTTGAAGCGGCACCGCTTGGAGACAAGCTTGTGATTTCAATTTCACGTGGTCTGGCAGACCGCAAAGTGCCCTCGGGTCAACACGCGTCACGTCACGTAATTTCATGAATCTCAGTGGTAACGACGACGTCGCTTCCCTTTCGCGTCGCGGCGCAAAGCGTGAATCGAGTCAAAGGCGGCCCTCGCGCCTGTCAAGATCAGAGGACGGTGTTGGAACACGCTATTCGAAAATGGCCTGGAGCCTACACTGTGCTAAAGCGACCTGTTCGCACGTTGTCGTGCGAGAAATACCTGAAAATGAAACCTCTAGGAGAGTCGCACCGAGCAAGCGAGAAAGAAAGATTTCTCACTTTGCAAAACCGTCCTTCCTCAGAAAGGAACCTAATCCACGAGATGTCATTAATTGACGCAACTCTGGGAACCTCGTTACCAGCTTTAGTCTTTTCACGTAACTTGTAACAACCTGGAAATGCATGACTCCAAATTCAACGAAGATAACCGATTAGTTTACACGCGACTTGCCGCATATTCGCCTCGCAGCTGCAATGTACATCTCACGTAGCGTTAAATTACGCCTAAAGCTCGGCGCTAAGGTGCGACGCGGCAGGCCGCGCGAGTTCTGAATGCGATGCCCTGAATACAGGGCGAGATAGACATTGCGAGGGCGCGAACGCGTTCAAAGGCGAGACTTGCGTCTCCCCCCGTCACCCGCGGAGAGGTGATCCCTCCAGCAGCAGCGTAACCTGGTTGGCGCGGCCAGAAGCCGTTTATCACAAAGATGCCCGCGGGCAGGGCTCTGTGATCTCCGCGAGATGATTGTGCCAACGTTGGTGTTGGCGTCCACGCACAGGGTGGGGCCTGCTCTTCGGCGTTACCACCGCGAGGGCAGGCGTCTCTACACAGCCCCCGGGGCTCGCTCTCACTCTGCCACCCTTTCTCGCTCGCTCTCTCCGCCGACGACAAAGGGGCCGCGGTTCAACGCGCCACAAAGCGCCGGGACGCCAACCCACACCTACACCCACGCTCACATCCTGTACGCGCTCGCACGCACAAAGCCGCTTGTTCGCGAGCCGGAGCGTCGCGACGCGTGAACTTGCACCCAACGGCGTTTCGACCCACCCTTTGGGTACATGTGGCGTCTAGCGAACCAAGAGAACGTGTGGAGAAAGAAACCACCCCCCCCCCCCCGGCTTGGTGGAGGAGAATTTTGCAGAAATGGGAGACACGCGAGAGAGCGCGCGAAGCGATCCTGGGATTTTAGAAATTTCCGTTGCGCAACTGGTGCTCGACATTGGTTCAACGAGAAATTACTCGAAAAAGGTACCGAAGGGATGGTACGATCGTTGATTGTTATTTGGCCAATTAAATATTCCCTGAATTATCCCTTGCTCGAATTGTATTTTGTCTTTGGTCTCTTAAGGGGATCCTGGAGTCGTCTGTATTACCGGCGGAATTGGTCGATCTTACTGTACTAATTACTCTTTAATGATTGTATAGAATGAAAAATCCTTCTCCACGATTAAAGTATACAAAGAAATATACCGAGCGAAACTCGGCTTTATGTTAAAAACGACAAAAAAATTTACAGTTTTATTATCGGCTTATTGTGACGTCACCTCGTACATTAATGTTCTTAATATAAATGTTTTGCAGTTTGTGTGGCCAAAACTCGATAATCGCAAGGACGGAACAAAATGAAAGAATACGGGGAAGCTTTTAGAAATGAGTTTAGAAGCCTAGTGTAAAAGTAATTAGTGCAGAAAGATTCGCGATCATTTCGTGCCTACGTATGCCTGTGAAATCGTGGCTGAATCAAAAATTGTGATTTTTTTCCGTTTGGAAAGTTAAGTCCTGCTTTTCACATTACATTATTGTGTGTACTTTCATCGTGGAAAAGGATTTTTCATTCTGTGAATTCAATAAAAAGAAAATGCAGGAAAATCATCGATTCCGCCGGTAATTCAGACGCCGCGACGGAGTTCACTGGCCACTTCAGGATCCCCTTAACGATCTTTATGATCAGGTAATTATAATCTTTATACGGGCGAACGCGCGAAGTGCTCCGTTTCTCCATTTCTCTTGGTATCGCTAGAATAACCGTAATTAGGCTACAAAACTCACCCTGACCAGGTGCCGGCGATGTGGCGTGGCTCCAGCCTCCCTTGTAAGAGCTGCCAGCATCTGGAAGAAGGAAAGAATCACTTTGCAATCGTTTCCCAGCGGCGCGGCGGCGCGGATTCCCGATGTTCGCCGCAACACGCGCGGACATTGGAAATCTACCGCTTATCGATCCGCGCGACCGGTGCTCCGCGGTCCGGTCGGACCGATCGCGATTACGCTTTTTGAGGTCACGTCGGTGGCGCGGGCGTATCGTCCGCAATTATCGGTTAATCGGTTCGAGGAATCGCGAGAAGCCGTAAAGTATATCTGATCGAACGGACGAAAACGGCCGCCGAAAGCCATCGTGGCCGACCTCGGCGGGTGAAAAACGCTCGCGGTTCTTCTGCTCCGCGAAATCTTTACGACGCTTTAACGGCTGCCCGGATACCGTTCTTGCATGAGCGTGATGTAAAACGCACCCGAGGGAGCTCATACACAGGTTCGGAATGCGTTTTATCGTCTACGAAATCTGCATCCTTGCACATGTGTACTCAGTATCTGCGCTCTCCGAGATTGCGAGCCTGCTTTTGAACTGCTCTGACACGCTTTCAGATTTTAAAAGACCGAGGGAAGAAGGACGTAAAGTAGAAATAAATTTCATATTTTTTACGTGACTCGATGTAATATCGTTGCAGCATTATTGATAGAACTGAATTTTCTGGTGAGGAAAATTTGTGTTTAGTTTCCCCGTTTTCGCAGAAACCTTTTTTTGTCATGTTAAAAATATATATAAATTAAACCTTTTCTTTTACATTTTATTCTATTGGGTTGGCCAAAAAGTAATTGCGTTTTTTTCCAATAGATGGACATACATGTCTTGAAACGTAACTAACTTCATTCTAAACCGCAAATTCATTATGTAGGTTAACAACTCACAGTTCAAGCTTGTTTTACAAAAAGAAAGTACACGATTTCGTTAACAATTGTTTGTTTGCCGTCGATTTCAAAATGGACAATCAAAAAGAACATTTTCCTCATATTTTGTTTTATTACTTCCGAAAAGGGAAAAACGCTGTGCAAGCTCATAAAAAGTTATCTGATGTATATGGCGAAGATGCTTTAAAACTGCGACAGTGTCAAAATTGGTTTACTAAATTTCGATCTGCAGATTTTAATGTGAAAGATGCACCACGCTCAGGAAGGCTAATCGAAATTGATGATGGCAAAATAAAGGCACTGATCGATTCCAATCGGCGTTTAACGACACGAGAGATTGCTGAGAATCTTAACATATCGAAATCGAGTGTTGAAAACCATTTAAAACGACTTGGATACATTAGTAAGCTCGATATTTGGGTACCACATGAGCTCAAAGAAATTTATCTCACTAAGCGTGTTGACATCTGCGATTCTCTTTTGAAACGTGAGGAAAATGATCGATTTTTGAAACGTATAATAACAGGCGACGAAAAATGGATCGTCTACAACAACGTCAGACGAAAAAGATCGTGGAGCAAGCGTGATGAACCTGCTGAAAGCACTTGAAAAGCAGATATTCACCAAAGAAAGATTATGCTGTCAGTCTGGTGGGACTGTGTATTTTGAGCTGCTTGCAAGGAATCAAACCATTAATTCAGACGTATACTGTCGTCAACTGGATAAATTAAACGATGCCATCAAACAGAAACGTCGAGAATTGGTGAATCGCAAAGGTGTTGTGTTTCACCATGATAACGCTAGACCACGTACAAGTTTGGTCACTCGTGAAAAATTGTTGCAGCTTGGATGGGAGGTGTTACCACATCCACCATATTCGCCAGACCTGGCACCATCAGATTACCATTTGTTTCGTTCTTTGCAAAACGCCTTGAATGGTAAAACCTTTACTGCTGATGAGGATATCAAATCGTTCTTGGAATCGTTTTTTGCTGAAAAAGATAAGAACTTTTTCGAGCGCGGAATCATGAAGTTGCCTGAAAAATGGCAAAAGATAATCAAACAAAATGGACAATATATTGTTTAATAAAGTTTTTGTTTCCCATGAAACATTCGCCTTTTATTTATATAAAAAAAACGCAATTACTTTTTGGCCAACCCAATATATGGCGAAGATGCTTTAAAACTGCGGCAGTGTCAAAATTGGTTTACTAAATTTCGATCTGGAGATTTTAATGTGAAAGATGCACCACGCTCAGGAAGGCCAATCGAAATTGATGATGGCAAAATAAAGGCACTGATCGATTCCAATCGGCGTTTAACGACACGAGAGATTGCTGAGAATCTTAACATATCGAAATCGAGTATTGAAAACCATTTAAAACGACTTGGACACATTAGTAAGCTCGATATTTGGGTACCACATGAGGTCAAAGAAATTCATCTCACTGAGCGTATTGACATCTGCGATTCTCTTTTGAATCGTGAGGAAAATGATCGATTTTTGAAACGTATGATAACAGGCGACGAAAAATGGATCGTCTACAACAACGTCAAACGAAAAAGATCGTGATGAACCTGCTGAAAGCACTTGAAAAGCAGATATTCACCAAAGAAAGATTATGCTGTCAGTCTGGTGGGACTGTGTATTTTGAGCTGCTTGCAAGGAATCAAACCATTAATTCAGACGTACACTGTCGTCAACTGGATAAATTAAACGATGCCATCAAACAGAAACGTCGAGAATTGGTGAATCGCAAAGGTGTTGTGTTTCACCATGATAACGCTAGACCACGTACAAGTTTGGTCACTCGTGAAAAATTGTTGCAGCTTGGAAGGGACGTGTTACCACATCCACCATATTCGCCAGACCTGGCACCATCAGATTACCATTCGTTTCGTTCTTTGCAAAACGCCTTGAATGGTAAAACCTTTACTGCTGATGAGGATATCAAATCGTTGTTGGAATTGTTTTTTGCTGAAAAAGATAAGAACTTTTTCGAGCGCGGAATCATGAAGTTGCCTGAAAAATGGCAAAAGATAATCAAACAAAATGGACAATATATTGTTTAATAAAGTTTTTGTTTCCCATGAAACATTCGCCTTTTATTTATATAAAAAAAACGCAATTACTTTTTAGCCAACCCAATATATGGCGAAGATGCTTTAAAACTGCGGCAGTGTCAAAATTGGTTTACTAAATTTCGATCTGCAGATTTTAATGTGAAAGATGCACCACGCTCAGGAAGGCCAATCGAAATTGATGATGACAAAACAAAGGCACTGATCGATTCCAATCGGCGTTTAACGACACGAGAGATTGCTGGGAATCTTAACATATCGAAATCGAGTGCTGAAAATCATTTAAAACGACTTGGATACATTAGTAAGGTCGATATTTGGGTACCACATGAGCTCAAAGAAATTCATCTCACTAAGAGTATTGACGTCTGCGATTCTCTTTTGAAACGTGAGGAAAATGATCGATTTTTGAAACGTATGATAACAGGCGACGAAAAATGGATCATTTACAACAACGTCAGACGAAAAAGATCGTGGAGCAAGCGTGATGAACCTGCTGAAAGCACTTAAAAAGCAGATATTCACCAAAGAAAGATTATGCTGTCAGTCTGGTGGGACTTTAAAAGTATTGTGTATTTTGAGCTGCTTGCAAGGAATCAAACCATTAATTCAGACGTATACTGTCGTCAACTGGATAAATTAAAAGATGCCATCAAACAGAAACGTCGAGAATTGGTGAATCACAAAGGCGTTGTGTTTCGCCATGATAACGCTAGACCACGTACAAGTTTGGTCACTCGTGAAAAATTGTTGCAGCTTGGATGGGATGTGTTACCACATCCACCATATTCGCCAGACCTGGCACCATCAGATTACCATTTGTTTCGTTCTTTGCAAAACGCCTTGAATGGTAAAACCTTTACTGCTGATGAGGATATCAAATCGTTCTTGGAATCGTTTTTTGCTGAAAAAGATAAGAACTTTTTCGAGCGCGAAATCATGAAGTTGCCTGAAAAATGGCAAAAGATAATCAAACAAAATGGACAATATATTGTTTCATAAAGTTTTTGTTTCCCATGAAACATTCGCCTTTTATTTATATAAAAAAAAAACGCAATTACTTTTTGGCCAACCCAATATATGGCGAAGATGCTTTAAAACTGCGACAGTGTCAAAATTGGTTTACTAAATTTCGATCTCGAGATTTTAATGTGAAAGATGCATCACGCTCAGGAAGGCCAATCGAAATTGATGATGGCAAAATAAAGGCACTGATCAATTCCAATCGGCGTTTAACGACACGAGAGATTGCTGAGAATCTTAACGTATCGAAATCGAGTGTTGAAAACCATTTAAAACGACTTGGATACATTAGTAAGCTCGATATTTGGGTACCACATGAGCTCAAAGAAATTCATCTCACTGAGCGTATTGACATCTGCGATTCTCTTTTGAAACGTGAGGAAAATGATCGATTTTTGAAACGTATGATATCAGGCGACGAAAAATGGATCGTCTACAACAACGTCAGACGAAAAAGATCGTGGAGCAAGCGTGATGAACCTGCTGAAAGCACTTGAAAAGCAGATATTCACCAAAGAAAGATTATGCTGTCAGTCTGGTGGGACTGTGTATTTTGAGCTGCTTGCAAGGAATCAAACCATTAATTCAGACGTATACTGTCGTCAACTGGATAAATTAAACGATGCCATCAAACAGAAACGTCGAGAATTGGTGAATCGCAAAGGTGTTGTGTTTCACCATGATAACGCTAGACCACGTACAAGTTTGGTCACTCGTGAAAAATTGTTGCAGCTTGGATGGGAGGTGTTACCACATCCACCATATTCGCCAGACCTGGCACCATCAGATTACCATTCGTTTCGTTCTTTGCAAAACGCCTTGAATGGTAAAACCTTGACTGCTGATGAGGATATCAAATCGTTCTTGGAATCGTTTTTTGCTGAAAAAGATGAGAACTTTTTTGAGCGCGGAATCATGAAGTTGCCTGAAAAATGGCAAAAGATAATCAAACAAAATGGACAATACATTGTTTAATAAAGTTTTTGTTTCCCATGAAAAATTCGCCTTTTATTTATATTAAAAAAACGCAATTACTTTTTGGCCAACCCAATATAATATTGCCTCGATTTTTTCCTTGGTCCTGATAAAATTTCTGTCAGAATCTCCTAGTTTCTGAATTTGTTTGATCGACTTGGTCCGCCGCGGATAATATCCTGGCAGGATAGACTCGGTCAGTCTCGGTAGACATTATTTGTAACACGTGCACGTGAAAATTTCGCTCGCGGCACCAACGTTAGTGACGTTGGTGACGTTATATTTCGCGCGAGAGTTCTCTCAAGAACTCCCGGCGTCGGGCGAGCGAGCGGACGTACGCACGCTGTCGGTGGCGTGTTTGCGAACAGATATATTTTCATTTGGCAGTTATTGGCACGAGGGTTGGCCCTGGTGTGTACATACGTAGGTACGTCAGACTGCGCGGCAGAAACTCCCGACTTTCCGGGCAAACAACGACCTACACCCGCGCTCACCACGGCTCGATCTTTCGTCTTTACTGCCCCCTTCATTTGATCTGGAGACCCCGGAGTCCATTAATGGGGCCTCGGATTTCACGTTCCTCGAGTGCCGAAGGGTGCGCCGATCGCTCCGTAACGCGCCCCGATTTTTCTCGGGCTTTTCGTGAAACGGAAAAGTCAAGAGACTTGTACTGCATCAAGAAAGCCTCGCTTATTTCCGATCTTCTCGTGCTCTCCGAAAAATGCTATCTGGAAAATACTAGTTTGAAAAACAAGAAACACACTACTAGTAATCCCTCGTTTTGTTACATCAAAATCGAAGTTACATCGAAGTGCTTCCTGGGACAGTTCTAGATTGATCGTATTAACGAACGCAAAATGAATGTCAGTAATTTTTAATCGTCTCATTGTATGTTTCATGTGCTCGTACATGATGTCACGTCTGCATAATCGAGATATGTAGTATCATATCATAATATAATGTTGGCGCGATATTCAGTCATGATATTATGTACAAACAAATGTTTCCCTCTCGTTTACGATTTATCACGGAGTCGTGATCCATAATTCGAAGATAGAGCAGATTTGAAGGAAGCAAATGTGACATAAAAATAAAAATTTCAAATTACGTACATCTTTCGGTATAACTAATAAATCTTTTGCTTTTCCCTAACACTCCTACAAGTCACGTGTTCGCTTGACGATCACTTTTACGACATTGCGCTATCGTGACATTTATATTGCATATCACTTTTCGCATATTACGTTTAATGATTTAATCTCTTGAACTGCAGTTGTATAATTGGCTACTATATCTAGAAGAATGAAGAAAAAGATTTGTTTACCTTGATAAGTAGTAGAGAGAGAGTTGAAGATGTAATATTTTTTACTTAACATATTAAACAATATGTTAAGTAAAAGATTCAGAAAAGTTAAACTATGCAATTTCTCATTAAGGTTTGAATGGCAAACATTTATGTTTAAAATAAAATTAGAATTCAAATTACTTCGTTTTACATAGAATCAGCACGCAGGATTGCGTTTATCGCGATCACAAAACACGTGAGGAATGTTATACGCTATAAAGGTCTTTAATCCTTCGCTTGTCTCTCCTTTAGATCCACAGCTTCTTCTGAAAGAGTTTATTTGTATAAATAAGGTATATGTATACTCCAAATTATTACAATTTATATCACGTGAGAAAAATACATGATCATAATCGTCCTGTATTTCAATAAAGAAAGATTTTCAGAAGAACATGTGTATCGATAGATGCTAGAAGTTTGCTACATAGCTCGCGACGGACGCACGTTCAGGGCACGAAATTTGCAGACGATACCAGATCTGCATCACCGGAGGCTGCGGATAGCCGTCGAGAGAGCGTGGAACCGTGATTTATCACCGCACTCCCGAATGTACGATACGACTTACAAGGAAAGGTTTTTAGGTGTTACACTCGGATTGCAAAAATTTTTTCATGCAGGTAGGGAGGTCCCCAAATAGAAGAAAAATTAGAAAAGTAGCGGCCCAAATGCATATTTGCGCGCTACGTGCGCAATTTTCGATGTTAGGTTAATTACTCAAAAATGCCATTTCCAATCGAATTCTTTACATTTTTTATTTCACCTAATGCGCAACGCTTGAAAAAGAAATTAAAACTGAAAGAATTAAAAACCTCCCTTGACCAGATCTTTTATGTCCTCGTTATGGATTCTGATCAAATCTATTTAAAGTCGCATACAATAAATCACGCAGAAAGCGCAAACTACGATTTGCGCAATGCACAATTATTCCAAATTGTGTGCATTGGCAGTCGCAGTAAAAAATTAAAAAAGTTACGATGCAAATACCATTTTTGAGCAACGGGCCTTTTATACGCACTGCGCTCGCGCGGCACGAGATTACATTAGACGCTCGTATTTTCTAAACACACACAAAATTATTCAAAGCAATATAAATGTGCATTAGGTGAAATAAAAAATGTAAAGAATTCGATTGGAAATAGCATTTTTGAGTAATTAACCTAACATCGAAAATTGCGCACGTAGCGCGCAAATATGCATTTGGGCCGCTCCTTTTTTTTTTCTATTTGGGGACCTCCCTACCTGCATGCAAAAAATTTTTGAAATCCGAGTGTAACACCTAAAAGCCTTCCCTTGTTAGAGAATTGCACGCACAGATAAGGTGAAACCGAGAGCGGTAAATCGGTAAGCGGCGAACCGGAAACGACGGCGGGCACAAAGAAACATCGGAGACGTCGAACGTACCGGCGAACAGCATGGATAGATTGGTGAACGCCGTGGTGCGTGGTAGCTCCGCCGCGGTGGTCCCGCTGCTCTTGAGGTCCAGCATCGCGCGATGCGGTGTCCGCGCCGCAACCCCCGTTCTGGCTGCCTCCAGCTGCGACGGTGTCCGTTCACGCGGCCGGCCGCCCGCTTTTATCGTGGCACCGTCGTCGCCGACTTCCGGATTGGTTGCTGCGGCACGAGGCGCGACGACGATGACAACGTGTTGACGGGAAACGTGGTCATATCAGCAACGACGCGACGACGCCTCGGAGGACGGCGCGCCGCGAACGTACTCTTAACGCGTACTCTTATTAACGTCTCGCGCCGATGTCCGTCGTCTGCACGAGCGTACTGTACGTGGGATGCGCGCCGGTGAGGGTGTCGATCATCTTGCCGACCCGCTCCAAGCGACACTGCCGGCTCGCGCGATGCGGACGACGACGACGTCGCCCGGGGGGGTAGATGGACGTCGCTCGGTGCGATCGAGGGCCATCGGGCGAGGTCCCGCCCCCGAAGGGCACCGAGGTCGCGCGAGGGTTGGCTCCGCGCCGAGGTGCGAGGGCCGGGCTTGCTGGGGGAGATCGACACCCCCGCGTGCGAAAGGGCGGAAGCGCGCCTGCGTGCCGCGAGCATGGCGGGAGCGGCCACCAGCCGCCGCGGTACCCCGCATCGCGGCATCCGGCGGTGGTGGCGACGACGACGAAGGGCGAACGGGAGGCACGCGGCCGACGTGCACCGGACCTCCTGCACTTACCGACCGGCGCTTGTCGACGACGTAGTTTGCCCCGGTAACGACGTGCCACCGGTCCCCTTCCGGGACAAACCCTCTGCGGTAACGCGTCCCGCACCTCGCGAGAACCAACCGCGCCTCTCGGCGCGTCGGCCGAGAGCCGTCCCGGCTGACGACGACGGCATCGGGACACCCGGGATTCGCAGCCCGTTCGATCTGCTCCGCTTTTAACGGGGCTCTGTCACTTTGGTGACGCGAAGAATTAATCCGTCGACGACTAAACTGTTTCTTTTCTTCTCGGAAATAATTTATGATTATGTGGTCCCATTGATTAAGAGGGGAGCCTGCTTTAGAACGCTGAAAATAAGGTATATTTTACGAATTGTTTTTGGAGAAACTATACAGCGGATCATTATAAAACTTTGATGCATTTATTAGTACATGTTTAAAGATAAAAAAATTATTTTTTGATTTGAATATATCGCTTGTAGAGGTCGTCCTGGAGAAATCTTAGTGCAGCCGCATCGCCGGCATTGCAAATTGGTGAGCATTCTCCTGCCTCCGAATTTCGTCTAAACTGAAAAATTGAAATGCGTTCTCGTTATTTATGAATTCCCATCGTCGATGAACCAAAGAGAGAAGAAAAAAGTTGAAAAGTGCCAAAATGGTGGAGCTTAGAACACAAAAGTACGATTTTTAGGCACTGTTTGAACTTTTTCATGCAAAAATAATTGTTTAACTTAATGTTTTTATGAATATTAAAGGTTCATCGACGATGGGAATTCATAAATAACGAGAAAATATTTCAACTTTTCAGTTTGAATGAAATTTGGAGGCAGGAGAATGCTCATCAATTTACAATGCATTTATTAGTACATGTTTAAAGATAAAAAAAATTATTTTTCGATTTGAATATATCGCTTGTAGAGGTCGTCCTGGAGAAATCTTAGTGCAGCTGCATCGCCGGCATTGCAAATTGGTGAGCATTCTCCTGCCTCCGAATTTCGACTAAACTGAAAAATTGAAATATGTTCTCGTATTTATGAATTCCCATCGTCGATGAACCAAAGAGAGAAGAAAAAAGTTGAAAAGTGCTAAAATGGTGGAGCTTAGAACACAAAAATACGATTTTTAGGCAAAGTTTTTGAACTTTTTCATGCAAAAATAATTGTTTAACTTAATGTTTTTATGAATATTAAAGGTTCATCGACGATGGGAGTTCATAAATAACGAGAAAATATTTCAACTTTTCAGTTTGGATGAAATTTGGAGGCAGGAGAATGCTCACCAATTTACAATGCATTTATTAGTACATGTTTAAAGATAAAAAAAATTATTTTTCGATTTGAATATATCGCTTGTAGAGGTCGTCCTGGAGAAATCTTAGTGCAGCCGCGTCGCCGGCATTGCAAATTGGTGAGCATTCTCCTGCCTCCGAATTTCGTCTAAACTGAAAAATTGAAATGCGTTCTCGTTATTTATGAATTCCCATCGTCGATGAACCAAAGAGAGAAGAAAAAAGTTGAAAAGTGCCAAAATGGTGGAGCTTAGAACACAAAAGTACGATTTTTAGGCACTGTTTGAACTTTTTCATGCAAAAATAATTGTTTAACTTAATGTTTTTATGAATATTAAAGGTTCATCGACGATGGGAGTTCATAAATAACGAGAAAATATTTCAACTTTTCAGTTTGGATGAAATTTGGAGGCAGGAGAATGCTCACCAATTTACAATGCATTTATTAGTACATGTTTAAAGATAAAAAAAATTATTTTTCGATTTGAATATATCGCTTGTAGAGGTCGTCCTGGAGAAATCTTAGTGCAGCCGCGTCGCCGGCATTGCAAATTGGTGAGCATTCTCCTGCCTCCGAATTTCGACTAAACTGAAAAATTGAAATATGTTCTCGTATTTATGAATTCCCATCGTCGATGAACCAAAGAGAGAAGAAAAAAGTTGAAAAGTGCCAAAATGGTGGAGCTTAGAACACAAAAGTACGATTTTTAGGCACTGTTTGAACTTTTTCATGCAAAAATAATTGTTTAACTTAATGTTTTTATGAATATTAAAGGTTTATCGACGATGGGAGTTCATAAATAACGAGAAAATATTTCAACTTTTCAGTTTGGATGAAATTTGGAGGCAGGAGAATGCTCACCAATTTACAATGCATTTATTAGTACATGTTTAAAGATAAAAAAATTATTTTTCGATTTGAATATATCGCTTGTAGAGGTCGTCCTGGAGAAATCTTAGTGCAGCCGCGTCGCCGGCATTGCAAATTGGTGAGCATTCTCCTGCCTCCGAATTTCGCCTAAACTGAAAAATTGAAATGTGTTCTCGTTATTTATGAATTCCCATCGTCGATGAACCAAAGAGAGAAGAAAAAAGTTGAAAAGTGCCAAAATGTTGGAGCTTAGAACACAAAAGTACGATTTTTAGGCAAAGTGTTTGAACTTTTTCATGCAAAAATAATTGTTTAACTTAATGTTTTTATGAATATTAAAGGTTCATCGACGATGGGAATTCATAAATAACGAGAAAATATTTCAACTTTTCAGTTTGGATGAAATTTGGAGGCAGGAGAATGCTCATCAATTTACAATGCATTTATTAGTACATGTTTAAAGATAAAAAAATTATTTTTCGATTTGAATATATCGCTTGTAGAGGTCGTCCTGGAGAAATCTTAGTGCAGCCGCGTCGCCGGCATTGCAAATTGGTGAGCATTCTCCTGCCTCCGAATTTCGACTAAACTGAAAAATTGAAATATGTTCTCGTATTTATGAATTCCCATCGTCGATGAACCAAAGAGAGAAGAAAAAAGTTGAAAAGTGCCAAAATGGTGGAGCTTAGAACACAAAAATACGATTTTTAGGCAAAGTTGTTGAACTTTTTCATGCAAAAATAATTGTTTAACTTAATGTTTTTATGAATATTAAAGGTTCATCGACGATGGGAGTTCATAAATAACGAGAAAATATTTCAACTTTTCAGTTTGGATGAAATTTGGAGGCAGGAGAATGCTCACCAATTTACAATGCATTTATTAGTACATGTTTAAAGATAAAAAAAATTATTTTCGATTTGAATATATCGCTTGTAGAGGTCGTCCTGGAGAAATCTTAGTGCAGCCGCGTCGCCGGCATTGCAAATTGGTGAGCATTCTCCTGCCTCCGAATTTCGACTAAACTGAAAAATTGAAATATGTTCTCGTATTTATGAATTCCCATCGTCGATGAACCAAAGAGAGAAGAAAAAAGTTGAAAAGTGCCAAAATGGTGGAGCTTAGAACACAAAAGTACGATTTTTAGGCACTGTTTGAACTTTTTCATGCAAAAATAATTGTTTAACTTAATGTTTTTATGAATATTAAAGGTTCATCGACGATGGGAATTCATAAATAACGAGAAAATATTTCAACTTTTCAGTTTGGATGAAATTTGGAGGCAGGAGAATGCTCACCAATTTACAATGCATTTATTAGTACATGTTTAAAGATAAAAAAAATTATTTTTTCGATTTGAATATATCGCTTGTAGAGGTCGTCCTGGAGAAATCTTAGTGCAGCCGCGTCGCCGGCATTGCAAATTGGTGAGCATTCTCCTGCCTCCGAATTTCGACTAAACTGAAAAATTGAAATATGTTCTCGTATTTATGAATTCCCATCGTCGATGAACCAAAGAGAGAAGAAAAAAGTTGAAAAGTGCCAAAATGGTGGAGCTTAGAAACAAAAGTACGATTTTAGGCATGTTTGAACTTTTTCATGCAAAAATAATTGTTTAACTTAATGTTTTTATGAATATTAAAGGTTTATCGACGATGGGAGTTCATAAATAACGAGAAAATATTTCAACTTTTCAGTTTGGATGAAATTTGGAGGCAGGAGAATGCTCACCAATTTACAATGCATTTATTAGTACATGTTTAAAGATAAAAAAATTATTTTTCGATTTGAATATATCGCTTGTAGAGGTCGTCCTGGAGAAATCTTAGTGCAGCCGCGTCGCCGGCATTGCAAATTGGTGAGCATTCTCCTGCCTCCGAATTTCGCCTAAACTGAAAAATTGAAATGTGTTCTCGTTATTTATGAATTCCCATCGTCGATGAACCAAAGAGAGAAGAAAAAAGTTGAAAAGTGCCAAAATGTTGGAGCTTAGAACACAAAAGTACGATTTTTAGGCAAAGTGTTTGAACTTTTTCATGCAAAAATAATTGTTTAACTTAATGTTTTTATGAATATTAAAGGTTCATCGACGATGGGAATTCATAAATAACGAGAAATATTTCAACTTTTCAGTTTGGATGAAATTTGGAGGCAGGAGAATGCTCATCAATTTACAATGCATTTATTAGTACATGTTTAAAGATAAAAAAAATATTTTTTGATTTGAATATATCGCTTGTAGAGGTCGTCCTGGAGAAATCTTAGTGCAGCCGCGTCGCCGGCATTGCAAATTGGTGAGCATTCTCCTGCCTCCGAATTTCGACTAAACTGAAAATTGAAATATGTTCTCGTATTTATGAATTCCCATCGTCGATGAACCAAAGAGAGAAGAAAAAAGTTGAAAAGTGCCAAAATGGTGGAGCTTAGAACACAAAATACGATTTTTAGGCAAAGTTGTTGAACTTTTTCATGCAAAAATAATTGTTTAACTTAATGTTTTTGTTAGAGAATTGCACCGCACAGATAAGGTGAAACGCGAGAGCGGTAATGCGGTAAGCGGGCGAACGGAAACGACGGCGGGCACAAAGAAACATCGGAGACGTCGAACGTACCGGCGAACAGCATGGATAGATTGGTGAACGCCGTGTGCGTGTAGCTCCGCCGCGGTGGTCCCGCTGCTCTTGAGGTCCAGCATCGCGCGATGCGGTGTCCGCGCCGCAACCCCCGTTCTGGCTGCCTCCAGCTGCGACGTGTCCGTTCACGCGGCCGGCGCCCGCTTTTATCGTGCACGTCGTCGCCGACTTCCGGATTGGTTGCTGCGGCACGAGGCGCGACGACGATGACAACGTGTTGACGGGAAACGTGGTCATATCAGCAAACGACGCGACGACGCCTCGGAGACGGCGCGCCGCGAACGTACTCTTAACGCGTACTCTTATTAACGTCTCGCGCCGATGTCCGTCGTCTGCACGAGCGTACTGTACGTGGGATGCGCGCCGGTGAGGGTGTCGATCATCTTGCGACCCGCTCCAAGCGACACTGCCGGCTCGCGCGATGCGGACGACGACACGTCGCCGGGGGGTAGATGGACGTCGCTCGGTGCGATCGAGGCCATCGGGCGAGTCCCGCCCCGAAGGGCACCGAGTCGCGCGAGGGTGGCTCCCGCCGAGGTGCGAGGGCCGGGCTTGCTGGGGAGATCGACACCCCCGCGTGCGAAAGGGCGGAGCGCGCCTGCGTGCCGCGAGCATGCGGGAGCGGCCACCAGCCGCCGCGGTACCCGCATCGCGGCATCCGGCGGTGGTGGCGACGACGACGAAGGGCGAACGGGAGGCACGCGGCCGACGTGCACGGCGGCTCTGCACTTACCGACCGGCGCTTGTCGACGACGTAGTTTGCCCCGGTAACGACGTGCCACCGGTCCCTTCCGGACAAACCCTCTGCGTAACGCGTCCCGCACCTCGCAGAACCAACCGCGCCTCTCGGCGCGTCGGCCGAGAGCCGTCCCGGCTGACGACGACGGCATCGGGACACCGGGATTCCAGCCCGTTCGATCTGCTCCCGCTTTTAACGGGCTCTGTCACTTTGGTGACGCGAAGAATTAATCCGTCGACGACTAAACTGTTTTCTTTCTTCTCGGAAATAATTTATGATTATGTGTCCCATTGATTAAGAGGGGAGCCTGCTTTAGAACGCTGAAATATAGTATATTTTACGATTGTTTTGGAGAAACTATACAGGCGGATCATTATAAAAACTTTGGAATCTCCTAGTTTCTGAATTTGTTTGATCGACTTGGTCCGCCGCGGATAATATCCTGGCAGGATAGACTCGGTCAGTCTCGGTAGACATTATTTGTAACACGTGCACGTGAAAATTTCGCTCGCGGCACCAACGTTAGTGACGTTGGTGACGTTATATTTCGCGCGAGAGTTCTCTCAAGAACTCCCGGCGTCGGCGAGCGAGCGGACGTACGCACGCTGTCGGTGGCGTGTTGCGAACAGATATATTTTCATTTGGCAGTTATTGGCACGAGGGTTGGCCCTGGTGTGTACATACGTAGGTACGTCAGACTGCGCGGCAGAAACTCCCGACTTTCCGGGCAAACAACGACCTACACCCGCGCTCACCACGGCTCGATCTTTCGTCTTTACTGCCCCCTTCATTGATCTGGAGACCCCGGAGTCCATTAATGGGGCCTCGGATTTCACGTTCCTCGAGTGCCGAAGGGTGCGCCGATCGCTCCGTAACGCGCCCCGATTTTTCTCGGGCTTTTCGTGAAACGGAAAAGTCAAGAGACTTGTACTGCATCAAGAAAGCCTCGCTTATTTCCGATCTTCTCGTGCTCTCCGAAAATGCTATCTGGAAAATACTAGTTTGAAAAAACAAGAAACACACTACTAGTAATCCTCGTTTTGTTACATCAAAATCGAAGTTACATCGAAGTGCTTCCTGGGACAGTTCTAGATTGATCGTATTAACGAACGCAAAATGAATGTCAGTAATTTTTAATCGTCTCATTGTATGTTTCATGTGCTCGTACATGATGTCACGTCTGCATAATCGAGATATGTAGTATCATATCATAATATAATGTTGGCGCGATATTCAGTCATGATATTATGTACAAACAAATGTTTCCCTCTCGTTTACGATTTATCACGGAGTCGTGATCCATAATTCGAAGATAGAGCAGATTTGAAGGAAGCAAATGTGACATAAAAATAAAAATTTCAAATTACGTACATCTTTCGGTATAACTAATAAATCTTTGCTTTTCCCTAACACTCCTACAAGTCACGTGTTCGCTTGACGATCACTTTTACGACATTGCGCTATCGTGACATTATATTGCATATCACTTTTCGCATATTACGTTTAATGATTTAATCTCTTGAACTGCAGTTGTATAATTGGCTACTATATCTAGAAGAATGAAGAAAAAGATTTGTTTACCTTGATAAGTAGTAGAGAGAGAGTTGAAGATGTAATATTTTTTACTTAACATATTAAACAATATGTTAAGTAAAAGATTCAGAAAAGTTAAACTATGCAATTTCTCATTAAGGTTTGAATGGCAAACATTTATGTTTAAAATAAAATTAGAATTCAAATTACTTCGTTTTACATAGAATCAGCACGCAGGATTGCGTTTATCGCGATCACAAAACACGTGAGGAATGTTATACGCTATAAAGGTCTTTAATCCTTCGCTTGTCTCTCCTTTAGATCCACAGCTTCTTCTGAAAGAGTTTATTTGTATAAATAAGGTATATGTATACTCCAAATTATTACAATTTATATCACGTGAGAAAAATACATGATCATAATCGTCCTGTATTTCAATAAAGAAAGATTTTCAGAAGAACATGTGTATCGATAGATGCTAGAAGTTTGCTACATAGCTCGCGACGGGACGCACGTTCAGGGCACGAAATTTGCAGACGATACCAGATCTGCATCACCGGAGGCTGCGGATAGCCTCGAGAGAGCGTGGAACCGTGATTTATCACCGCACTCCCGAATGTACGATACGACTTACAAGGAAAGGTTTTTAGGTGTTACACTCGGATTGCAAAAATTTTTTCATGCAGGTAGGGAGGTCCCCAAATAGAAGAAAAATTAGAAAAGTAGCGGCCCAAATGCATATTTGCGCGCTACGTGCGCAATTTCGATGTTAGGTTAATTACTCAAAAATGCCATTTCCAATCGAATTCTTTACATTTTTTATTTCACCTAATGCGCAACGCTTGAAAAAGAAATTAAAACTGAAAGAATTAAAAACCTCCCTTGACCAGATCTTTTATGTCCTCGTTATGGATTCTGATCAAATCTATTTAAAGTCGCATACAATAAATCACGCAGAAAGCGCAAACTACGATTTGCGCAATGCACAATTATTCCAAATTGTGTGCATTGGCAGTCGCAGTAAAAAATTAAAAAAGTTACGATGCAAATACCATTTTTGAGCAACGGGCCTTTTATACGCACTGCGCTCGCGCGGCACGAGATTACATTAGACGCTCGTATTTTCTAAACACACACAAAATTATTCAAAGCAATATAAATGTGCATTAGGTGAAATAAAAAATGTAAAGAATTCGATTGGAAATAGCATTTTTGAGTAATTAACCTAACATCGAAAATTGCGCACGTAGCGCGCAAATATGCATTTGGGCCGCTCCTTTTTTTTTTCTATTTGGGGACCTCCCTACCTGCATGCAAAAAATTTTTGAAATCCGAGTGTAACACCTAAAAGCCTTCCCTTGTTAGAGAATTGCACGCACAGATAAGGTGAAACCGAGAGCGGTAAATCGGTAAGCGGCGAACCGGAAAACGACGGCGGGCACAAAGAAACATCGGAGACGTCGAACGTACCGGCGAACAGCATGGATAGATTGGTGAACGCCGTGGTGCGTGGTAGCTCCGCCGCGGTGGTCCCGCTGCTCTTGAGGTCCAGCATCGCGCGATGCGGTGTCCGCGCCGCAACCCCCGTTCTGGCTGCCTCCAGCTGCGACGGTGTCCGTTCACGCGGCCGGCCGCCCGCTTTTATCGTGGCACCGTCGTCGCCGACTTCCGGATTGGTTGCTGCGGCACGAGGCGCGACGACGATGACAACGTGTTGACGGGAAACGTGGTCATATCAGCAACGACGCGACGACGCCTCGGAGGACGGCGCGCCGCGAACGTACTCTTAACGCGTACTCTTATTAACGTCTCGCGCCGATGTCCGTCGTCTGCACGAGCGTACTGTACGTGGGATGCGCGCCGGTGAGGGTGTCGATCATCTTGCCGACCCGCTCCAAGCGACACTGCCGGCTCGCGCGATGCGGACGACGACGACGTCGCCCGGGGGGGTAGATGGACGTCGCTCGGTGCGATCGAGGGCCATCGGGCGAGGTCCCCGCCCCCGAAGGGCACCGAGGTCGCGCGAGGGTTGGCTCCGCGCCGAGGTGCGAGGGCCGGGCTTGCTGGGGGAGATCGACACCCCCGCGTGCGAAAGGGCGGAAGCGCGCCTGCGTGCCGCGAGCATGGCGGGAGCGGCCACCAGCCGCCGCGGTACCCCGCATCGCGGCATCCGGCGGTGGTGGCGACGACGACGAAGGGCGAACGGGAGGCACGCGGCCGACGTGCACCGGACCTCCTGCACTTACCGACCGGCGCTTGTCGACGACGTAGTTTGCCCCGGTAACGACGTGCCACCGGTCCCCTTCCGGGACAAACCCTCTGCGGTAACGCGTCCCGCACCTCGCGAGAACCAACCGCGCCTCTCGGCGCGTCGGCCGAGAGCCGTCCCGGCTGACGACGACGGCATCGGGACACCCGGGATTCGCAGCCCGTTCGATCTGCTCCGCTTTTAACGGGGCTCTGTCACTTTGGTGACGCGAAGAATTAATCCGTCGACGACTAAACTGTTTCTTTTCTTCTCGGAAATAATTTATGATTATGTGGTCCCATTGATTAAGAGGGGAGCCTGCTTTAGAACGCTGAAAATAAGGTATATTTTACGAATTGTTTTTGGAGAAACTATACAGCGGATCATTATAAAACTTTGATGCATTTATTAGTACATGTTTAAAGATAAAAAAATTATTTTTTGATTTGAATATATCGCTTGTAGAGGTCGTCCTGGAGAAATCTTAGTGCAGCCGCATCGCCGGCATTGCAAATTGGTGAGCATTCTCCTGCCTCCGAATTTCGTCTAAACTGAAAAATTGAAATGCGTTCTCGTTATTTATGAATTCCCATGGTCGATGAACCAAAGAGAGAAGAAAAAAGTTGAAAAGTGCCAAAATGGTGGAGCTTAGAACACAAAAGTACGATTTTTAGGCACTGTTTGAACTTTTTCAAGCAAAAATAATTGTTTAACTTAATGTTTTTATGAATATTAAAGGTTCATCGACGATGGGAATTCATAAATAACGAGAAAATATTTCAATTTTTCAGTTTGGATGAAATTTGGAGGCAGGAGAATGCTCACCAATTTACAATGCATTTATTAGTACATGTTTAAAGATAAAAAAAAGTATTTTTCGATTTGAATATATCGCTTGTAGAGGTCGTCCTGGAGAAATCTTAGTGCAGCCGCGTCGCCGGCATTGCAAATTGGTGAGCATTCTCCTGCCTCCGAATTTCGACTAAACTGAAAAATTGAAATATGTTCTCGTATTTATGAATTCCCATCGTCGATGAACCAAAGAGAGAAGAAAAAAGTTGAAAAGTGCTAAAATGGTGGAGCTTAGAACACAAAAATACGATTTTTAGGCAAAGTTTTTGAACTTTTTCATGCAAAAATAATTGTTTAACTTAATGTTTTTATGAATATTAAAGGTTCATCGACGATGGGAGTTCATAAATAACGAGAAAATATTTCAACTTTTCAGTTTGGATGAAATTTGGAGGCAGGAGAATGCTCACCAATTTACAATGCATTTATTAGTACATGTTTAAAGATAAAAAAAATTATTTTTCGATTTGAATATATCGCTTGTAGAGGTCGTCCTGGAGAAATCTTAGTGCAGCTGCATCGCCGGCATTGCAAATTGGTGAGCATTCTCCTGCCTCCGAATTTCGACTAAACTGAAAAATTGAAATATGTTCTCGTATTTATGAATTCCCATCGTCGATGAACCAAAGAGAGAAGAAAAAAGTTGAAAAGTGCCAAAATGGTGGAGCTTAGAACACAAAAGTACGATTTTTAGGCACTGTTTGAACTTTTTCATGCAAAAATAATTGTTTAACTTAATGTTTTTATGAATATTAAAGGTTCATCGACGATGGGAATTCATAAATAACGAGAAAATATTTCAATTTTTCAGTTTGGATGAAATTTGGAGGCAGGAGAATGCTCACCAATTTACAATGCATTTATTAGTACATGTTTAAGGAAAAAAAATTATTTTTTATTTGAATATATCGCCTGTAGAGGTCGTCCTGGAGAAATCTTAGTGCAGCCGCGTCGCCGGCATTGCAAATTGGTGAGCATTCTCCTGCCTCCGAATTTCGACTAAACTGAAAAATTGAAATATGTTCTCGTATTTATGAATTCCCATCGTCGATGAACCAAAGAGAGAAGAAAAAAGTTGAAAAGTGCCAAAATGGTGGAGCTTAGAACACAAAAGTACGATTTTTAGGCAAAGTGTTTGAACTTTTTCATGCAAAAATAATTGTTTAACTTAATGTTTTTATGAATATTAAAGGTTCATCGACGATGGGAATTCATAAATAACGAGAAAATATTTCAACTTTTCAGTTTGGATGAAATTTGGAGGCAGGAGAATGCTCACCAATTTACAATGCATTTATTAGTACATGTTTAAAGATAAAAAAAATTATTTTTCGATTTGAATATATCGCTTGTAGAGGTCGTCCTGGAGAAATCTTAGTGCAGCCGCGTCGCCGGCATTGCAAATTGGTGAGCATTCTCCTGCCTCCGAATTTCGACTAAACTGAAAAATTGAAATATGTTCTCGTATTTATGAATTCCCATCGTCGATGAACCAAAGAGAGAAGAAAAAAGTTGAAAAGTGCCAAAATGGTGGAGCTTAGAACACAAAAGTACGATTTTTAGGCACTGTTTGAACTTTTTCATGCAAAAATAATTGTTTAACTTAATGTTTTTATGAATATTAAAGGTTTATCGACGATGGGAGTTCATAAATAACGAGAAAATATTTCAACTTTTCAGTTTGGATGAAATTTGGAGGCAGGAGAATGCTCACCAATTTACAATGCATTTATTAGTACATGTTTAAAGATAAAAAAAATTATTTTTCGATTTGAATATATCGCTTGTAGAGGTCGTCCTGGAGAAATCTTAGTGCAGCCGCGTCGCCGGCATTGCAAATTGGTGAGCATTCTCCTGCCTCCGAATTTCGCCTAAACTGAAAAATTGAAATGTGTTCTCGTTATTTATGAATTCCCATCGTCGATGAACCAAAGAGAGAAGAAAAATGTTGAAAAGTGCCAAAATGTTGGAGCTTAGAACACAAAAGTACGATTTTTAGGCAAAGTGTTTGAACTTTTTCATGCAAAAATAATTGTTTAACTTAATGTTTTTATGAATATTAAAGGTTCATCGACGATGGGAATTCATAAATAACGAGAAAATATTTCAACTTTTCAGTTTGGATGAAATTTGGAGGCAGGAGAATGCTCATCAATTTACAATGCATTTATTAGTACATGTTTAAAGATAAAAAAAATTATTTTTCGATTTGAATATATCGCTTGTAGAGGTCGTCCTGGAGAAATCTTAGTGCAGCCGCGTCGCCGGCATTGCAAATTGGTGAGCATTCTCCTGCCTCCGAATTTCGACTAAACTGAAAAATTGAAATATGTTCTCGTATTTATGAATTCCCATCGTCGATGAACCAAAGAGAGAAGAAAAAAGTTGAAAAGTGCCAAAATGGTGGAGCTTAGAACACAAAAATACGATTTTTAGGCAAAGTTGTTGAACTTTTTCATGCAAAAATAATTGTTTAACTTAATGTTTTTATGAATATTAAAGGTTCATCGACGATGGGAGTTCATAAATAACGAGAAAATATTTCAACTTTTCAGTTTGGATGAAATTTGGAGGCAGGAGAATGCTCACCAATTTACAATGCCGGCTGAACTAAGATGCCTCCAGGACGACCTCTACAGGCGATATATTCAAATAAAAAATAATTTTTTTATCTTTAAACATGTACTAATAAATGCATCAAAGTTTTATAATGATCCGCTGTATAGTTTCTCCAAAACAATTCGTAAAATTATACCTTATTTTCAACGTTCTAAAGCAGGCTCCCCCCTTAAGCTGGTGAACGAAATTTGTTTAAAGTATAATATGACGTAACGTATTCGCGGCCTTCCACGGATTAACGTTATCTTCTTTAAAGTAGAACCGACATCAGCTTTCCGGGTGACCGCTCAGGAACCCATCGATTTCCTGCCGTATCTTCCAAGTTTTTGGAAACTCCGGACTTACCCCGATAAGGCTTTCCGCTTGAATAATTTCGCTTTAAATATCTGCATTTCCCGGCAAGGTAGAGAAATGGAAGATAAGCGAAGATCGCGATCTCGGGGATGCAAATGGTCGTTTTCGCGAATCGTGTCTGGAATATTCTGTTTATTAATTTTGTATGAGAATGATATTTTAGTACGCAATGTCCTCCGACTAATCGATGGCCGCAGCTGCTGCTTGTCAATGGGAGCAATTCAGTGGCGCACGATTTTCATTGCCGAATTATAATAATTACGTGGCGGCCATTGCGAGTTGCGGAATTACACGGCGACCTCGTTATTAACGAGATTTGCATTTCGTTATAATTATACCTCTTGCCACTGGGATGCGGCGGCATTGGATGGCATTTGCATAAAATCTGCTTCGTCCTCGGGAAAATATGAAGGTCTCTTAATTAATTAACTATTTGTCATTGTTATTACTCTAATGACGAAGGAATTTTACAGCGCCACATACTTTACAACTGCATGCAGAACATTCTGTTTTCTGTTGCTTGCATCCGGCGTTAATCTTGTTTAATTTGCACACGTTTAAACAAAGTTTGTCAAAACGATACTCTTTCATTCTACGTATAAAAATTAAAATAATTCACATAAAAAATGTCATCGAAAACGTACGTTATTTATAAATCGAAAATAACTACTACTACTTCGAACTTATACTAAACAAATCTGTAGGTGTTCTCTATATTAAATGAAATCTGTCAGCTATTCTGACGCTGGTCACGTCGACACGATGTCGTCAACGTGTAACACGTTCCGAAGATCGTTCGGCCTACGAGAGGAGCACTAGACATGGTCGATGCAGAGAGGGCCGGCGATTGTCGATGACTGAAAGTGGCCAGCGTGAGTGTGCGGGCACACATCGACAGGAGTCATTTACTGGTTTATAACCGTGATTCACGCTGTGGCGATATCCCGGCCGGGAGTGCGGAGGAGGCCCGGAGGAGGTGCAGCAATCAGTCGTAACGTGTAAGTTCGTTCCACGGCACGCACACACACGCACGTGGGGCCGCGTGCTCCGTCTCGCTTTCGTAGGTGTCCACCCCGTAGGTCCTTTCGAGGGTAGGTACCCCTCCCCCCGATAAAAGGGCACGCGCACGACACGCGACCTCGTACGCCCGGCGGCGCATTTAACGCGCGATCACTCTCGAGTGCCCGCGAGCGTGCGGCACGCCGGGGGTGAAAGCGCACCCTCCCCGCGTTGGGCCCCTTCACTTTTCTGCATCGGCCACCCTCTATCCATCGTGTCCGACGTTGCTCCTCGAGCGTACCTTCCTCCTGAACGAAGCGTTACGTGGCTGATAATCGAGCGGAAAGCTGCGACTCGCTCGGGGTGAGAATATTGTCAATATCGAGGTAGTCAAGTTGGCTTATTGGTTTGATTGTTGAACAAGTGAATCCTAACTTTCTGAACAGAATGATGTTGGCGTTGAAAATATACAGGGTGTCCCGGGTTTTAACCGACAAACTGCGGGAGCATATTCTACTAGTGGAAATAAGAAAAAATTCTTTTATCGAGTTTGCTTAGAAATGCTTTATTGCAAAGTTATAAACCAAATTGAAAAGAAATGTGAGATAAGTAACAACGGAACATAGTGTAGAATTTGGAAGGTCGAAGATGTTCACATGTATTCATGTTCACTATGTCGAAACGATTCAGTATGATTGTTACTTTCCCAACAGTAGCCGTTAGATTTCAATCGTCGTGTCAACTAGCAATTACTATCAGAATGCCAAAAGTGTTTTCAAATGAGGAATACACTGATATTCATTTCGTGTACGGATTCTGTGACGGAAATGCACGAGCTGCCGTACGAGAGTGTCAACGTAGATTTCCTAACAGGAGAGTACCAGATAGTTCTGTGTTTAGTAATACCCATTTGCAATTACGTAATTTGGGTTCATTTCGACCTATGAATGAATATGATGATGTTCGTTCAGCTCTAAGACACCGACGACGCTCGGAAAGAATCTTAAATCTTCGCCAAAACAGCTGGACACAGTTAGACGGTTGTCCATCGCACTATGCTAGACAAGTTAGAAGCTGGTTAGATGAACATTACGCTCATAGGTGGATTGGTCGAGGAGGACCGGTTTTCTGGCCTCCAAGATCGCCCGATTTAACGCCTCTTGATTTTTATTTATGGGGAACTTTAAAAAATAAAGTTCACAGTACAGAAGTAATCTCGCTTGAAGATTTAAAGCAACGAATTACTAATTCAGTTACTGAGATGCAACACGCTTTAGAGGATACACACTTTCATAATTTCGAAGAAGTGCGAAAATTCGTCGACGAATGGATTAATTCGAAAGAAGAGTCATTTTATCGTGGTGGAATCCATCTCTTGCCAGAAAGATGGGAAAAAGTTATAGAAAACGAAGGAAAATATTTTGATTAAGGTATTCATTCATTATCATATTTAAATACATGCGTTTTTGAGCAAAAACAACCCTCAAAACTAAATCACACCCCTAGTATTATATTTTGATATACAGGGTGTCCCGGGTTTTAACCGACAAACTGCGGGAGCATATTCTACTAGTGGAAATAAGAAAAAATTCTTTTATCGAGTTTGCTTAGAAATGCTTTATTACAAAGTTATAAACCAAATTGAAAAGAAATATGAGATAAGTAACAACGGAACATAGTGTAGAATTTGGAAGGTCGAAGATGTTTATGTTACGTGTATTCACATGTATTCATGTTCACTATGTTGAAACGATTCAGTATGATTGTTACTTTCGCAACAGTAGCCGTTAGATTTCAATCGTCGTGTGAACTAGCAATTACTATCAGAATGCCAAAAGTGTTTTCAAATGAGGAATACACTGATATTCATTTCGTGTACGGATTCTGTGACGGAAATGCACGAGCTGCCGTACGAGAGTGTCAACGTAGATTTCCTAACAGGAGAGTACCAGATAGTTCTGTGTTTAGTAATACCCATTTGCAATTACGTAATTTGGGTTCATTTCGACCTATGAATGAATATGATGATGTTCGTTCAGCTCTAAGACACCGACGACGCTCGGAAAGAATCTTAAATCTTTTTGATAATACTCCTACACAAAGTGTTCGACGTGCTTCAGCTCAACTGCAGATATCACGAAACACTATTTGGAGAACATTGCGTGCTGATGACAGATTCGCATATCATTACACACCTGTACAAGAATGACTTCCAATCGATTATCAGAAACGAGTCGAATTTTGTAACTGGTATGTGAATGCAGTAGAAAGGGACAATCTTTTCTCATCAATGATATTATGGACAGATGAAGTGACCTTTACAAGACGAGGCATATTCAATTCTCATAATAGCCATGTATGGGCTCATAATAATCCACATACTACCAGACAAAGAAACTTTCAACACGAATTTCGATGTAATGTTTGGTTGGGTATGCTTCATGACCGGCTTATTGGTCCGTTCTTTTTACCTGACCGATTGAACGGAGAATCTTTTCGAAGATTCCTATCAAACGATTTACCAATTTTGATGGAAAATGTGCCACTGCAGTTTCGCCAAAACAGCTGGACACAGTTAGACGGTTGTCCATCGCACTATGCTAGACAAGTTAGAAGCTGGTTAGATGAACATTACGCTCATAGGTGGATTGGTCGAGGAGGACCGGTTTTCTGGCCTCCAAGATCGCCCGATTTAACGCCTCTTGATTTTTATTTATGGGCAACTTTAAAAAATAAAGTTTACAGTACAGAAGTAATCTGGCTTGAAGATTTGAAGCAACAAATTACTAATTCAGTTACCGAGATGCAACAAAATTTTCAGGAATGTCGTACCGTAACAAATTCTGTACTACGTCGATGTCTAGCTTGTATCGATGTGCAAGGACAACATTTTGAAACGCGTCACTAAATCATTGCGTACATAATTTTTATTTTTGTGAAAAAATCCGTTGTTACTTATCTCATATTTCTTTCCAATATTGGTTTATAACTTTGCAATAAAGCATTTCTAAGCAAACTCGATATAAGAATTTTTTCTTATTTCCACTAGTAGAATATGCTCCCGCAGTTTGTCGGTTAAAACCCGGGACACCCTGTATATTGAAAGTATGCAACAATTACAAACACTGTCCGCCTTATTAAATTAATCTTTGAAAATTGGAGCTGAGTTGTATTGCACTCCAAGCATTACACCGTAAAGTTTCTATTGTAACATTGTGATAATTCAGTTTTGAACCTGCATTAAGGGGGGAGCCTGCTTTAGAACGCTGAAAATAAGGTATATTTTACGAATTGTTTTTGGAGAAACTATACAGCGGATCATTATAAAACTTTGATGCATTTATTAGTACATGTTTAAAGATAAAAGAAATTATTTTTTGATTTGAATATATCGCCTGTAGAGGTCGTCCTGGAGAAATCTTAGTGCAGCCGCGTCGCCGGCATTGCAAATTGGTGAGCATTCTCCTGCCTCCAAATTTTGTCTAAACTGAAAAATTGAAATATGTTCTCGTTATTTATGAATTCCCATCGTCGATGAACCAAAGAGAGAAGAAAAAAGTTGAAAAGTGCCAAAATGGTGGAGCTTAGAACACAAAAGTACGATTTTTAGGCAAAGTTGTTGAACTTTTTCATGCAAAAATAATTGTTTAACTTAATGTTTTTATGAATATTAAAGGTTCATCGACGATGGGAATTCATAAATAACAAGAAAATATTTCAATTTTTCAGTTTGGATGAAATTTGGAGGCAGGAGAATGCTCACCAATTTACAATGCCGGCTGCACTAAGATGCCTCCAGGACGACCTTTACAGGCGATATATTCAAATCAAAAAATAATTTTTTTTATCTTTAAACATGTACTAATAAATGCATCAAAGTTTTATAATGATCCGCTGTATAGTTTCTCCAAAAACAATTCGTAAAATATACCTTATTTTCAACGTTCTAAAGCAGGCTCCCCCTTAAGCAGTTCAAGAATAACTTTACTGGCCTCTTCTACGTGGAAAGAAATTCTCCAGGGATCCTACAAAAAAATTTCTTTTTAAAAGGAAATTTAATAGAAAATGTCAAACCCTTCGCAGCAACTTGACAGAAAATCGCGCATCGTCCGTGGTCAAGAACGGTCAGCGAGAATTCCGATATATTACACCTGACAATGCGAGATACCATCAACTGCGGCACTCTTGGAAAGTCCCCGAAGTAGAAACCGAAATAGGGAATATCGGGAAAAGGGAAAAGCAGACCAGAAGCATGGTCGTGTCCCAAGAGGGACAGCTATCCAGAAAACAGGAAAAAGGGAAGAAAAGTAGAACTCTCTGTCTCAAGATCGGACGCACACACCTCGCTACGGCGATTAGCTCAATTAAGAGGATCCTGGAGTGGCCAGTGAACTCCGTCGCGGCGTCTGAATTATCGGCGGAATCGGTGATTTTCCTGCATTTTCTTTTTATTGAATTCACAGAATGAAAAATCCTTTTCCACGATGAAAGTACACACAATAGTGTAACGTGAAAAGCAGGACTTAACTTTCCAAACGGAAAAAAATCACAATTTTTGATTCAGCCACGATTTCACAGGCATACGTAGGCACGAAATGATCGCGAATCTTTCTGCACTAATTACTTTTACACTAGGCTTCTAAACTCATTTCTAAAAGCTTCCCCATATTCTTTCATTTTGTTCGGTCCTTGCGATTATCGAATTTTGGCCACACAAACTGCAAAACATTTATATTAAGAACATTAATGTACGAGGTGACGTCACGATAAGCCGATAATAAAACTGTAAATTTTTTTGTCGTTTTTAACATAAAGACGAGTTTCGCTCGGTATATTTCTTTGTATACTTTAATCGTGGAGAAGGATTTTTCATTCTATACAATCATTAAAGAGTAATTAGTACAGTAAGATCGACCAATTCCGCCGGTAATACAGACGACTCCAGGATCCCCTTAAGAGAGCGAAACAGGGCGGAGGGTGCCCGGTCGAGCCCGGAGGACGAGTGCCATCGGCGATCGGTCCTGAGGAGAGGCACTTGGGCATGGGGGCCCGGCCGCGTGCCCCGCGTCGCAACCCCGGCGTACATTATCTCGAGATATAGCGAAGTACCGGAGCGGTATTACGGCTCGCGCGCTCGCGGTGCTCACGGACGAGGCCGTTGCCGTGGTGTTGGTGCACGGAGTGTCATTGTGCGCGCTATGAAACATGACGGGCCGCCGGCTATTGTACGCGAGACGCATAGCTGCGAGGTAGGGCACGGAACGGCGCAAGGGAGCCAGTTACACACCCCGCCGCGGCACTCCACCCTTCTCCCTTTCCGCCCCTTCATTTCTAGTGCCGCACGCTCTCTCGCCGTACAAAAAGACAAGGAGAGAGAGAGAAGCACCCTTCTTCCTCGCGCTTCTCTATTCTCTCGCGCGCCCTTTTCTCGGTCCATAACACGATAAGAACCGTGTCACTTTGTTGCGTTTTGGGGGTCGCTTAAGTGCGCGATGATACATATCTCCTCTCTCGTCGCCCGCCAGATAATTCTCGCATTCAATTTGTACAATATGCTCAAGCCAACGGCGCAGATAGCATGGATGGTCGGCCTCGGCGACACGCGTTGCGCCCGGCGTCCTTTTCATTTTCGACGTACCGATAACTCGGCGACGCTCGCTCTTGATAACTGTACGATTAGGACCGCAAGGCATCGACGACATCCCGCGGGGAACGAAATTGGATCCTTGACGTGAGATTGTTAGGTCGCGCCCAGGGAAAGAGCGACGAAGCAGGAGCAAAAGCACAAGATCGGCCTGAAAAATATCGGGGATACTTGTACTCGTGTTTCAAAGGACGATGCAGAATTTCACATCCTTCGTGCGTCGCATGTTTTTTCGCAGGTCCGTACTGCTACATTAGATTTATTTATTTATGAGCTATTAAATTATTTAAATATTATAGATGCATCAAGAGATGGATATGCAATGCGTTCTCATCTCTTCGTGCTTTTATTTTTATTTCCGTTTTTTCACTAAAGACAGTCGCTGGGAAATATGTCTGCTTTGAAAATTCACATAAAGGTTTGTTGAGGATTCATCGACGTTGCAAATGCTGAATTAAATAATCGCAAAACGTGCTGGCTATCCTGACCAGCTGCTGTTTCGCCACGAATTTCGGCAAGTGGCATGAGTGATTCTTCAGACGGATTCTTTGCGCAGCATTTTAAAGTTCAATGCACTGGCAAACGCGTCCCTGTGGCATGTTTGCTGGCCTGCACGCGGCAGTGGTATAAAAGCCATACATTGACACGGAGTTTGCCACAAACGGATAGCCGCATTTCTTATTTGCCGTATTCAAACGAAGGGTGATAACACGGCCGGTTTGATTAAATCGATAATCGATAAAGATACCATTGTCATAAACTATTTGAATATTTAACTCTGACGAAGAACGTATTCGGAAAGAAAGGTCACACATTTGCAAATGTATCTTGAATATTTTCAGATGGCAGAGAGGATGTTAAATATTAGCTCCAAACTGTCCTACATATCTAAAATAACATATACAGGGTGTCCCGGGTTTTAACCGACAAACTGCGGGAGCATATTCTACTAGTGGAAATAAGAAAAAATTCTTATATCGAGTTTGTTTAGAAATGCTTTATTACAAAGTTATAAACCAATATTGAAAAGAAATATGAGATAAGTAACAACGGATTTTTTCACAAAAATAAAAATTATCTACGCAATGATTTAGTGACGCGTTTCAAAATGTTGTCCTTGCACATCGATACAAGCTAGACATCGACGTAGTACAGAATTTGTTACGGTACGACATTCCTGAAAATTTTGTTGCATCTCAGTAACTGAATTAGTAATTCGTTGCTTTAAATCTTCAAGCGAGTTACTTCTGTACTGTAAACTTTATTTTTTAAAGTTCCGCATAAATAAAAATCAAGAGGCGTTAAATCGGGCGATCTTGGAGGCCAGAAAACCGGTCCTCCTCGACCAATTCACCTATGAGCGTAATGTTCATCTAACCAGTTTCTAACTTGTCTAGCATAGTGCGATGGACAACCGTCTAACTGTGTCCAGCTGTTTTGGCGAAGATTTAAGATTCTTTCCGAGCGTCGTCGGTGTCTTAGAGCTGAACGAACATCATCATATTCATTCATAGGTCGAAATGAACCCAAATTACGTAATTGCAAATGGGTATTACTAAACACAGAACTATCTGGTACTCTCCTGTTAGGAAATCTACGTTGATACTCTCGTACGGCAGCTCGTGCATTTCCGTCACAGAATCCGTACACGACATGAATATCAGTGTATTCCTCATTTGAAAACACTTTTGGCATTCTGATAGTAATTGCTAGTTGACACGACGATTGAAATCTAACGGCTACTGTTGTGAAAGTAACAATCATACTGAATCGTTTCAACATAGTGAACATGAATACATGTGAACATCTTCGACCTTCCAAATTCTACACTATGTTCCGTTGTTACTTATCTCATATTTCTTTTCAATATTGGTTTATAACTTTGTAATAAAGCATTTCTAAGCAAACTCGATATAAGAATTTTTTCTTATTTCCACTAGTAGAATATGCTCCCGCAGTTTGTCGGTTAAAACCCGGGACACCCTGTATATCAAAATATAATACTAGGGGTGTGATTTAGTTTTGAGGGTTTTTTTGCTCAAAAACGCATGTATTTAAATATGATAATGGATGAATACCTTAATCAAAATATTTTCCTTCGTTTTCTATAATTTTTTCTCATCTTTCTGGCAAGAGATGACGATAAAATGACTCTTCTTTTCAGTTGATCCATTCGTCGACGAATTTTCGCACTTCTTCGAAATTATCAAAGTGTGTATCCTCTAAAGCGTGTTGCATCGACCGGAACAAATAATAATCGCATGGAGCAATGTCCGGAGAATACGCGGGGTGCGGTAAGACTTCCCACTCAAGCTCTAATAGTGTTTGTTTCACTGACAACGCAACGTGAGGTCGAGCGTTGTCACGAAGAAGAATCACTTTCCGTCGTTTCCTCGCAATTGGTGGTCGTTTTTGGTCCAATGCTTGCTTCAACTTGTACAATTGGTGTCGATAACGATCAGCCGTGACAGTCTCATGCGGATTTAACAGCTCATAGTACACTATCCCACCAAATACAGAGCATTACTTTTGAACCGCGAATATTGCGTCTCGGAGTGGATGTTGATGGTTCGCCTGGATCCACCCATGATTTTCCGCGTTTCGGATTATCAAAATAGATCCACTTTTCATCCCCAGTAACAATCCGAGACAAAAGACTCTTCTTTTTTTGCCTGGCGATCAACGAAATGCAAATGTTCAAATGGCACTTTCCGATAATTGATGTCGAACCCATTTCCCTTCTTTCTGAATTTTTCCCATTTCATGTAAATGTTTGCTAACTGTTGTACGATCAACATTTAATGCTCTGGCAAGAGATGGATTCCACCACGATAAAGTGACTCTTTTTTGAGTTGATCCATTCGTCGACGAATTTTCGCACTTTTTCGAAATTATCAAAGTGTGTATCCTCTAAAGCGTGTTGCATCGACCGGAACAAATAATAATCGCATGGAGCAATGTCCGGAGAATACGCGGGGTGCGGTAAGACTTGCCACTCAAGCTCTAATAGTGTTTGTTTCACTGACAACGCAACGTGAGGTCGAGCGTTGTCACGAAGAAGAATCACTTTCCGTCGTTTACTCGCAATTGGTGGTCGTTTTTGGTCCAATGCTTGCTTCAACTTGTACAATTGGTGTCGATAACGATCAGCCGTGACAGTCTCGTGCGGATTTAACAGCTCATAGTACACTATCCCACCAAATACAGAGCATTACTTTTGAAACGCGAATATTGCGTCTCGGAGTGGATGTTGATGGTTCGCACGGATCCACCCATGATTTTCCGCGTTTCGGATTATCAAAATAGATCCACTTTTCATCCCCAGTAACAATCCGAGACAAAAGACTCTTCTTTTTTTGCCTGGCGATCAACGAAATGCAAATGTTCAAATGGCACTTTCCGATAATTGATGTCGAACCCATTTCCCTTCTTTCTGAATTTTTCCCATTTCATGTAAATGTTTGCTAACTGTTGTACGATCAACATTTAATGCTCTAGCAAGAGATGGATTCCACGACGATAAAGTGACTCTTTTTTTGAGTTGATCCATTCGTCGACGAATGTTCGCACTTCTTCGAAATTATGAAAGTGTGTATCCTCTAAAGCGTGTTGCATCGACCGGAACAAATAATAATCGCATGGAGCAATGTCCGGAGAATACGCGGGGTGCGGTAAGACTTGCCATTCGAGCTCTAATAGTGTTTGTTTCACTGACAACGCAACGCGAGGTCGAGCGTTGTCACGAAGAAGAATCACTTTCCGTCGTTTCCTCGCAATTGGTGGTCGTTTTTGGTCCAATGCTTGCTTCAACTTGTACAATTGGTGTCGATAACGATCAGCCGTGACAGTCTCGTGCGGATTTAACAGCTCATAGTACACTATCCCACCAAATACAGAGCATTACTTTTCAACCGTGAATATTGCGTCTCGGAGTGGATGTTGATGGTTCGCCTGGACCCACCCATGATTTTCTGCGTGTCGGATTATCAAAATAGATCCACTTTTCATCCCCAGTAACAATCCGAGACGAAAGACTCTTCTTTTTTTGCCTGGTGATCAACGAAATGCAAATGTTCAAATGGCACTTTCCGATAATTGATGTCGAACCCATTTCCCTTCTTTCTGAATTTTTCCCATTTCATGTAAATGTTTCGTAACTGTTGTACGATCAACATTTAATGCTCTGGCAAGTTCTGAAGTGGATCGCGTTGGATTTTCGTGCAATAATGCTTGCAAATCTGCATTTTCAAGCTTTCTTGGTTGTCCCGAGCGTTCTTTGTCCTTCACATCAGTATCACCACTTTTAAAGCGTCTAAACCAGTATTCACACGTCTTACTTGATGGTGATTCTGCGTCACCATAAGTTTCCACAAGAATTCTATAACCGTCAGCCGCAGTTTTCTTTTGATTAAAAAACAAAAGCAACGCATGTCGAAAATGCTGTTTCGGAAGTTGCATTTTTACGATGATATAAACACGACTGTTATCGCATCTATTGCTATAATGCTGCTAAATGTCATGGATAATGTCAACACTGTAAGAAACAACAGTTATCGGAAACAAACTGACACTACAGCCATGTGTTGCAAAACCCTCAAAACTAAATCACACTCCTAATACAAATAACATAATCATAACATTATTATCCGCGTTCAGCGATACGAAAATCGTTGATGCCTGATATACTTGCTTTATGCATTTAAATTTATTGTTTACAGATACATTTGAGCAACGACGTCTGTGGATCTGCGAACGTTCGTGTAATAACGGTAAGGGTGCATAGGGTGAGTATAGACCATCAATTACGTTACGCAAGAACGCAATCGCGGACTCAAACAAAGGCTCAAGTGCGCATCCATCCTCGTGGGCCGTTAGCGCACGCTTCATATCTCCGGCCTAATTATTTGCGAATTTGCATATCTCTAGCTTTGCGCTTCGCACCAAACCGCCGTTACTTTTGTTCGTGCCTACCGGATGTCCGGTCCTGTCTGCGCCGACCCTACCGAGAAGTCGACCACTCGATCGAGGACTCACTGAAGATCTCTTCGCTCGATTCAATACAGAAAGCAATGATTTTTTTCCATTTAATTATAACTTATGCGCTATCTGCTTGTCGAAAATCAAGTCATAATTTAATTACTGCAGGCAATTTTTTTTACTAAAAAATGATTTTGATCTTGGGATATATATTGCAAAGTAAGAAAGTTAAGTCCATTAATTGCAGAGAAACAGTTCGAGATTGCGGTTACGTTCCCGATCGGCGGTGCGTGTCATTCAGTTTCCGCAAGTGGTGTTGCTTTAATAATCGCAGTTTTTACTCGGCTTTGAGCGGTACGTCGAGCTTAAAAGCGGGAGAAAGCGGAATGCGCGACGGAAAGGGGCGGAAGCGCCGGCGGATTCGGTTTAAAAAATAATTATCACGTTCTGACGCAGTTGAACATTGGAGAGAAAGAGGAAGGAAGAAAGGGACAGGGAGAGGCTGGGACAGGAACAGATTAGATTCGTGAGTTCGCAGGGCTGCTTCAAGGTCCTTATAGGCCATGATCAATCTTGTTTTTCACGGTCAATTTTTTAAAATAAAGTCGAAAACGATATTTCAAAATTATCCAATCAACTGTCCGTAGTATTTATGTAGAGTAGTACGATAATATAAGTTTAATATGCCATAACTTGCTTTGCGATTTAGCAATTTCTATAATATTAATGAACAATTTGCAATTTTACTAGGACCGAGTTAAGTAAAGTTAACACTCGCAGTGTTAAACTTTATTACACTTAAGGGGGGAGCCTGCTTCAGAACGTTGAAAATAAGGTATAATTTTACGAATTGTTTTTAGAGAAACTATACAGCGGATCATTACAAAACTTTTATGCATTTATTAGTACATGTTTAAAGATAAAAAAATTATTTTTCGATTTGAATATATCGCTTGTAGAGGTCGTCCTGGAGAAATCTTAGTGCAGCCGCGTCGCCGGCGTTGCAAATTGGTGAGCATTCTCCTGCCTCCAAATTTCGTCTAAACTGAAAAATTGAAATATCTTCTCGTTATTTATGAATTCCCATCGTCGATGAACCAAAGAGAGAAGAAAAAAGTTGAAAAGTGCCAAAATGGTGGAGCTTAGAACACAAAAGTACGATTTTTAGGCAAAGTTTTTGAACTTTTTCATGCAAAAATAATTGTTTAACTTAATGTTTTTATGAATATTAAAGGTTCATCGACGATGGGAATTTATAAATAACGAGAAAATATTTCAACTTTTCAGTTTGGATGAAATTTGGAGGCAGGAGAATGCTCACCAATTTACAATGCATTTATTAGTACATGTTTAAAGATAAAAAAATTATTTTTTATTTGAATATATCGCCTGTAGAGGTCGTCCTGGAGAAATCTTAGTGCAGCCGCGTCAAAAAAAAAAAAGTTCAAAAAAAACTTTGCCTTAAAAATAAATAAAAAAAATCGTACTTTTGGTTGTTCTAAGCTCCACCATTTTGGCACCTTGTTCAACTTTTTCTTCTCTCTTGGTTATCGACGATTGGGAATTCATAAATAAACGAGAAGAATTATTTCAAATTTTTGCGAATTTTTTCCGGAAACAACGGAAAGAAGATAGAGAGATCGGTTTGTTTCTGGTGTAAAGATCATAGTTTTCTCTATTTAAAAACTTTTGTGTTTATATGTGTTGTATTTAAAATTGAAAGTTTTTTATTGTTTCCAGAGTTCAAAATGGACGCGGCGCTATGTCTACAGCTTCTAACTCCGCAATTAAAACGGCGTTGCACGAAAAAGATGATACTATACTCGTGGCTCCTGTACAGTAAGTTACATCTGTAAAAGCAAAAATCACCTTAAGGGTTATAAAGGTAAAGACATTAAATCTAGTTCTTTGACCATAGCCGTTTTTTCGGAGACGTAATTGTAGATTTGGACAAAGAATGGACAGCCGGTCCAAAGGTTGACATAACGATTTTTTTGACCAAAAAGTCGCACATTGTTTAGCATCAGAAAATAAACTAAGCATCGGGGAAAAATCCTACGTCAAGACTAGTTTTTAGTGTCTAGAAACAAGTGTGTAAAACTTGCAAGCCGATCGTTCGAACCATTTTCAAAGTATATAGTTGTCACGCGTTTTGAAAAACCTCATTTTGAGTTCGGAAAAACGACCGTTTAACAGTTTATGTTAGTTTACATAAACAGAAATGAGATGCACAAATTTATATGTACACTGAATCATTCTACTTCCAGGACTAATAGTCTCAACCCCCTTTTGCCGATGGTCCAAATCATGCTCCGTAGAAGCCCCTCGATGTTCTTGGCGAGTATTCTTCTCGTCTCTCGTACTGCTTAGCGTAGACGTGCATACGTCAGCTCTTCTCTTCCTGTCTCCATCTGAATGCCGGTTCTTAGGCAGGGAGGTTTCTTTGCTCTTGATTTTTCGATATTTTCCGATGTCAGGAGGCTCTAGATCATTTCATGCGATCCATTTCTGTCGTATTATTTTTGCTGTACTATTTGATTCTTTCGATTACTTCGTCCGGACAAGAACTTGCTGTGGAACCGACTGTTTGTGTCTTCCAACGCAGATCTGATGCTTGCGTATTGGTATATAAAAATATAAAAGGGGGGGAAAGAACCCTAACCAGAGCGGATCCTTCGTTTTTACACCTGGTGACAAACCGAAATGAACCCTAGCGCGCTCACGGACTCGAATATACTTACGGTGTAACTTGTTTATTAGTTACTGGCCAGATAGCGATTTATACTGCACAAAAATATTCTTTTAAGATATCATGACGTGTTGAAAAAATAATAGAAAAAAATCACCCTTTTTTTACCCTTCTAGGTGTATTCCCCCTTAAATTGAAATCAAATATAAAAAGGAAACAAGAAATGCAACTAACACGCAGAATTTGCATTATCTCTGTTACGGTGGCTTTTGTTTTCAGTACACAATCGATTCGTTCACATGGCCTGACAAAAACCATTCTAATTTACATTATCTAGACATACATTTTCTGTCCATAGACGAAGCGTTTCTAACGAATATATATGTTTTAGACTCCAGACTATTTAAATTAGGTCGATTAATGAGTTAAAATAGTTTGCCGATCGGCAAACGAACTTAGTATTACTCACAACTATATATATAACTTTAGCATATAAGGATATTATCTTTTCCCTATTTCATGTGTTCATATTTATGCGACATTGAACAGGTATATAATCTCTCAAACTCTCTCTTCGTCTTGAATAGGCCCCCCGGAACAAATTGAAACGAGCTCCGCATCCTGTTGTGCTTTTTACATGACGTATGTTGTCGCTAATTATGTCGATGTGTTTTGATACCCATCTAATTTTAAAATATTTTTGTGTCCTTGAACATACATCAAATCAGAATGATTATGTATTCCTCCTGCCTCCTTTCTTCTTCAATCTTTGAAATCAATTGAAATATACACCGTTCGCGTGACGAAGCTTACGTTGAACTGATGGTAAATATGGAAGTAATATTGGATAATGATAGGTTTATGGTACTCCTAGAATGGACAGACAATTCGAATATATAACAAAGGAACTCTTATGTTTAAGTTTGGCAGGTCGAGCTGATCACTAGTTTTCGCTGGTTAATTGGTTCGTGGCTCTAGTGGCCCCCTTCTTTAAATATATGGTGTATGATGTCCCGTTCTAGTTCGCTCTAAGTTGCGCAGTAATGGCTTACCGATAAAATGTGTATTTCTCAGTTTTTTATAATAAAAACGTACTTCTCAGTATTACTCAACTCTGTGCGTAAATTCAACCGCCGTAACCCGCGATCTGATCCAGTGGTAAAAGTTTGATAGTGCGAAGACTTTAACAGGCTAAAGTTTACGGCAACTTCCTGTTGATGTAGCTAGAATAACTTTAAACTGATGACTAAGATGTGCGTACGCTAGCGACAAAATTTTGCGACAGTCGAGTAATTCGACTACGACTTTATCTCGTTGTGTTGATATTTATTGTCCCCGGTTAATGTTTATAATATTTCGCTGGTGTTTGTTTTAAGAGAAAAACAATTTTATAAGAGAGAATGATAATTGTATTGAGTGGCCAATTGTACGGTTAAACGTGTGTTTTTACTACAGACAATTCAGGTGAATCGAGATTCCTTTGTACGACGTGGCAAGCTCAAATGCCCGTTCGATTACTGGACGTTGTATGGTTTAAATGGCTCTCTTTGTATACTTTGTCTGTGCATGTTGTCGGTGTATCCAGTAAATCGAAAATGGATCTGAAAAATATTAATTTTGAACGTTCGTGAATGCGTACTTCTGAAAATCTATATCCATTTCAAAAACCTAATGGTCTTTGTCCATCCATTTATAGGAATTAATATGAAGCACTCATTTGCTATGCCTTTCAAGTCCAAACAATAAGTTTGTTTTAAAAAGTGAATACTGCTTAAGTCAAGATTCTGCC